>NW_007727192.1:420122-421378 GCF_000696425.1 Galeopterus variegatus
CTACAAAGCTTTTTGTATTATTATTAACCAAAACAGCATGGTACTGGCATAAAAACAGACATATGGACCAATGGAATAGAATAGAAAACCCAGAAAGCAACCCAACACTTACAGCCATCTGATCTTTGACAAAGGCACCAAGTGTACACATTGGGGTCGGGACTGCCTCTTCAGCAAATGGTGCTGGGAGAACTGGATATCAACATGCAGGAGAATGAAACTAGACCCAGACCTCTCACCATATACCAAAGTCAACTCAAAATGGGTTAAAGAATTAAATATACATCCTGAAACAATAAAACTCCTTAAAGAAAACATAGGGGAAACACTCCAGGAAGTAGGACTGGACACAGACTTCATGAATACAACCGCAAAAGCACAGGCAACCAAAGGAAAAATAAACCCATGGGATTACATCAAACTAAAAAGCTTCTGCACAGCAAAAGAAACAATTAACAGAATGAAAAGTCAACCAACAGAGTGGGAGAAAATATTTTCAAAATATACATCTGACAAAGGATGTATCCAGAATATACAAGGAACTCAACAACTTTATAGCAAAAAGCAAGTAACCCAATTAAAAAAAGGGCAAAGAAGCTGAAAAGGCAATTCTCAAAGGAAGATACACGAATGGCCAGCAGACACATGAAAAAATGCTCAACATCACTCAGCATCCGGGAAATGCAAATCGAAACCACACTGAGATACCATCTCACCCCAGTGAGGATGGCTAAAATCCAAAAGACCAAGAATGATAAATGCTGACGAGGTTGCGGAGAAAAAGGAAACTTCATACACTGTTGGTGGGACTGCAAAATGGTGCAGCCTCTATGGAAAATGGTATGGAGGTTCCTCAAACAATTGCAGATAGATCTACCATATGACCCAGCTATCCCACTGCTGGGAATATGCCCAGGGGAATGGAAATCATCAAGTCGAAGGGATACCTGTACTCCAGTGTTTATTGCAGCTGTATTTACAATAGCCAAGAGTTGGAACCAGCCCAAATGTCCGTCATCAGATGAGTGGATAAGGAAACTGTGGTATATCTACACAATGGAATACTACTCTGCTATAAAAAATAATGAAATACTGCCATTCGCAGCAACATGGATGGACTTAGAAAAAATTATATTAAGTGAAATAAGTCAGGCACAGAAAGAGATGTACCACATGTTCTCACCTATTTGTGGGAGCTAAAAATAAATAAATAAATAAATATACAAACAAATGGTGGTGGGGGGAGAAGACACAAC
>NW_007727192.1:422630-433836 GCF_000696425.1 Galeopterus variegatus
CAACATGGATGGACTTAGAAAAAATTATATTAAGTGAAATAAGTCAGGCACAGAAAGAGATGTACCACATGTTCTCACCTATTTGTGGGAGCTAAAAATAAATAAATAAATAAATATACAAACAAATGGTGGTGGGGGGAGAAGACACAACCATCACAACAATTCCTTGAACTTGTTAAGACAAGTGAACAGATATGATGTTGATGGGTGAGAGTGGGGAGAGGGAGAGGGAGAAAGAGGAATAGGTAAAGGGACACAAAAATCAACTACATTGTATATTGATAAATTAAAATTAATTAATTAATTAAATAAAAGCTTCGTTCGGTATTTGACTCACATGTTTTCCCCATAAAGTCAGATTTTCTGTTTTTATTCTTACTGCTCACCCTGGGATGTGATCAAGACTCCTTACAAAATAAAAAGCAAAACAATTCAAGAAGCTTGAGAGCAGCCGAGCAGAAACTCCATTAGCTGCCCCTCTCGGGTGCCACTGACACTTCGCAGGCTGCCAGCAGCCCGGGCCGGCTCTGTGGATCAGCCTGACATTCCCCTGCAGCTGCTCTGGGATTTGTTCTCAGCATAGTGGTCCTCTGGGGCTTCACTCCCACGACTCACTGGCCTGCATGTCCAAAATGCTCCTGTGCTAGCTGTCTACATGTAGGCAGAAATTGCACACATACCTTCAGGCTGTTTCACAACTGTGAGACAGGCAGCAGCACGAGAACGCGTGACATTCCCTTGCCATGATCATGAACATAAATAATTGGCAAAATAGCACACCAAGCTTTCAGATGCCTTGTTTCCAGAGAAACCCATTCTCTGTCCACCCTCAATAACCCACCACGTGCAAGCCCGTGAGGAAGGGCTACTAGGCTTATTTCCTGCATCTGCTTTTGTTACCCAGCGTGGACTCTCTCCACAAAGACACCTCAAAATGATCATGTCCACTGTTGTTTCAGAAAGTGATGTCAATATTAAGGTTCAGAAACACCTTTATGACCCCAAGAGAGGCCAAACCTTCATGATCAGGGGAAACTGGCTATATAAAGCCACTTACACACCACTTGAATTCAGACAAACCAAAGTATAACAGATAATGCCAAATAAATAACCCTCTTTTAAAGAATGGCTTTCAGTGGTCTGGAAGAAATGATGGTTCACCTAAAAAAGGAAGAAATGAAATAATTTGACTCTCCTCTCAGTACCAACTGTGCCATTTGTAAAAATAACAGAGACCTCAAAATTGTCCTAAGCTCATTCCTCTGGTTGCCAAGGCAGGATTCCAGGCACTTGGGTGGCCAGCATTGCATAAGGCAAACCAGGGGAAATTGTGGCAGGAAGTGCTTCGTACAGGCCAGGGAGGATTATGTGGAAACGTTATTAGGAGTTATGTAGTGATAATAGGTGGCATTTAAACCAGGCCATGGGAGCTCAAGTATCTCCCAAAGAAGCAAGTATTTTTAGAGCCATTTTACAGTAGAAGTATTGGATTTTCCCATTATCTGCAAAGTGCAGAGTAGGTTTGAAAATTATCTGTTTTACTTGGTTAGTCTGTACTTAATAGCAAGACTATTCATTTGGACAAAATCTATTTTGAGGTCTAATGGATCCAATCAGCAGTGGATTAGGATGAAAACAACTGGTTGATCCCTGCCAAGTTCCTTTTTGTTTGTTAATTATGCTCAGTGGTCATGGCTTTGGAGAATTATTTTATTTATGTTTACTTAATAATAAAGCAAGAAAAAAATTTAAATCAAAAAAATGAAACAAACAAACAAAAAAACAGACCTCAGACCTCAGAGATTGCTTTAATTTATAATAGCAACAAATAGACAAAGACCAGAGGAAAGCCCAGGGGCAGAGACTGAAAAGCCCCTTGCCTGCCCACCACCCCCAGGCTGTTGTCTTCATTGTGTGCAGATCTGACCTCCTAATTTACATTCTCAGCCCCTCGAGGTCAGAAACTGATGTCCTATATATGTTGATGGCTCTGGTACCCGACAAGCACAGTGGCAAGGCTTATTAGACATTGATGACTAATTTCCTAAGATGACTTTCCCTTTGTTGGTGAAAGGCTTTGACACAAAAGCCCAGGCCGGTCTCCCAGAGCCTCCACGGGCTACATCCATCCCTCAGCCTTGGACAATCTGGCCAGGATGAAGCATCTCCCAAAGTCACGCGGGTTTACAACATCCTTTCCCAAGGTTACTGGATCTGTGATAGGAGCGACTCATTTCCCTGGAGCTGGCGTTACACGGAGCTTGAGAGCCGCACTCAGCTGTTCTAGCTTGGGAGCCCCCTTGGGCTGCCGCAGCTCTCCCGGCCCCTCCCCGCCCCTCGCTGCCCCAGGCTTTGCTCCAGTGCTCTGCAAGTGAGCTCACCAGGTCAGAGACACTATGGGGAAGGAGGACGGGGAAGGATGAATGCATTACAACCATAACCACGTGTGCAGAGGCACCAGGACAGACCTGAGGGAGTTTTGTGCAGAGGCCACTTGTCTCTGTGCTCAGTATTTTAGGGTCCCTGGGTAAAATCCCTGTAAGAGTCCAGCTCTCAGAGCCAAAGCCTGAGATTTCTCTTCCAGAGCAGCTGGCTGGTCTTGAACAAGGACGAGTCCAGAACGTTTTTCCTTATGTGAGACTGAGGGGGTACCAGGCAGCGCCTTGCGTCGCAGCTTCCTGGCTGAAGTCCGGCAACCCAGAAGGATCACCAGAAAAGAGCTCTGGGGTCAATGGAGAAAGCAGGCTTCTCTTCAGGGTCATGGTTTCCATGCTGAAATCATATGTTCTTGTGGGTTGGAAGAGCTTCTACACAGCTCAGTAAAGACACAGCCTGACTGCCGTGCATCTGCTGACCCAGGTACATACATGGGGATGGATTCGCTGTGCATATCAGCTCGCTCCATGCCACAGCTGCCACAGGAAGAGGCAAGAATGCCTTCATGTTGTCACATGGGAGCGGGCAGGATCACTGAATGTCAAGGCTGGCATCATTCAGAGCTCTCCTTACTACTATGTGACCCAAAAGACTTCCCTTAACTGCGCTGAAGTTCAGCCTACACACTGTCAGACTCTCCGGGTGTTCTCACGTGTAAAGATTTAAACCATGTGGACACAGTGTGCTCTCCATATCTAGATGTTTTGCTGTAATGAAAATATAGTGTTGAAAATATAACTTACAACTTGTTTTAATAGTTTCAGATACTATCCACTGAGGACCTACTAAGTTCTAAGAACTGTACTAGGAGCTTTACTTAAATACTATTTCTAATGTTCACAACAACCTTGCAAGGCAAATACGACTACCTCCATTTCATGGGTCCTTTTCCTTACTTCAGTCTTGCTGGCTAGGAGGGCTCCTACCATCTTATGGGGACAGAACTGAAGCCAGGAGGGCCAGGTACTCACCTAGGGTCACACGTCCAGTTGTCAACAAGAGCCATTCTGCCCAACTTCAAAATCCACTCTGTCTTCATCTCTCTGAACCTATTTCCTCATCAGTCCCACAGGAATAGTGCCAACTTTACATGGTTGTTAAGAAAATAAAGTAATGTATTTATGTATGCATGGACTAGAAGGCCACAAACTCAAGGCCTCTTTAGCCAATTTATTAAGCATGTGTTTAATTTGGCCAGCACAGTGCTTAAAATTTTTTAATCTGAATCGAACAGACAGGGGCTGTTCTCTCCCAGGAAGCACAAACCCCTCTGTGCCCTGAGGTTCCCACCAGCTGGTTCACTCTCTGACCTGACCCGACTGACCCCTAAAGTTACATGTGCTTGCAGCCCCTGCCATGCAGCGTGCAGGGGAGATGCTCCACAGTGATCCGGGGGCATGTGAAACCCAGGTGCACAGCGGCCTGTAAGAAAATAGTCTAAGTGATTCATTTTCATAACTGAGAGTGTTTTAACTGATTCAGGCCCAGCTCAAAAGTTGTCTGACTGGTCCAGCCCATTCCATGAGGGTCTCTGAACAGATAGAGCGCTCCTTGAGATGGTAATTAGTTACCAGCCCCCATTGTTTTCTTCATTCCCTGGTGTCTCTCCCTTCATAGGGCATAGGCAGGCCTTTTTTGTGGCTTGTCCTGAGCCCCCAGACAAAGGAATTCCTTGCAAGGGGGTAATAAATTTTAGCCATCACTTGGGAAGATTGTGCACCCAGCAGTACTCGGCCAGTGAGGAAGCAGGAGGAGGGACTTGCACACTAGGAAGTAAATCGCTTGCTACAGCCTCTTCTGTGTGCCTGTCCCATTCACAGACACCCGAACCTTATAAGGCCGTGACTAAAGTCTCACTTTGCTGTACTTCATGTCTCCATGTCCATCCTTTGGCACTGGACAGACAAGGGTATTTCTCACATGGCCACAGAGGGAACCCCTTCCCTGGACCTCAACCTCCGCATGGGCTCTTTTCCCAAGAACACACCGGCACTCACATCTGTTCTCTCCCACTTCACAGAAGACAGTAACCTCTTCTTTACATTCTATCATGGTAAAATACACATAACAGAGTTTGCCATCCTAACCATTTTCGAGTGCACCCTTCAGTGGCATTAAGCACATCGGCATGTTGAACAGCTGTCACTGCCGTTCATTTCCAGAACTCTTTCCATCTCACAAAACCCAAACCCAAACCAGTAAACACTTGCTCCCCAGTCCCTGGCAAACCCCACTCTATTCCCTGTCACAGAGAGTCGTCTTCCTCACCCTTCCCAAACCAGGAGAGCCTCAGTTAGCAGTGAGACAGGCACGGGACTTCCATCTGACCCTGATGCTGTGAAGGTCAGGCTTGTAGAAGAATCTGAGAATTTGGGCCTGTGCTGGAATGCTCTGTATTCAGATCAATGATAGAGTGGGGTGATCATTTTAAATAACTTTTCTTCTTACATTCTTCAACTTAATAGATCTGCAACATCACCAGCGCCAATTTAGATAAGCCCAAGTACAAAATGGCACCGCCCACCTCTTCCCCTCCCCTCCCCTGTTCCCTTTAGGAGAAGCCTCCTGACTTAAACAGAAACCCCTTTTGCTTCCACAAGGACACAGTTCTCCACCCCAATGCTCATTAGCATGATGACCCTCCTTGATGGTATCAGCCAGCTCTTGGCCCCAACATACCAATATAAGCTCTACCACCCCCACACCTGGTGCTGTCCCCTTTCCAGGGCAGCCCTGGGCTGCCTGCTACTTTGAGCACAGCCCAGCAGATTTTCTTCCTTTAAAAAAGCTTGAATGGTACCCAGCATCTCAGCTCACTTTCTTTCACAACTATCATCAGAGAATGCACCACCCTGAAGAAAGACTCTTGGGAGCCAGACTCCCAGGATAGATCAGGGCTGTGAACTGAAAGCCGGAGCACAGATAGTCCTGAGATGGGAAAGCAGGAGGAACTGGTGACGGGGGTACCTACTCAACCACACAGGGTCATCTATCTTTGCTCATAGGGAAAAAATTCTCTATTTCTGGATCCCCTATCAAATGATCGCCATCACCCAATTAATTGAGCAGCAATTAACAAATATATTGGCATTGCTTACAGTATACCCCAATATTCTAAAGGAACAGAAGACCTGGTCTCAGGCCTCCAGGTCTATTGCTTCCAACCTTGTTGTTAGGAGATGGACATTTAGACCCTCCCCAGGCCACTGTCCTCTATAAGAGCATTTCAGAAAGTGTGTTACATGGAGCCATAAATTCCAGGAGGTGCTCAGAGGCAAAGCTCTCAGTGGTCAAATGATTTGGGAGGATGTCGTTTCTGGACAGTCACAAAGCATATGAACATGTTGGGAAAAACATGTTTAGAATTTCTTTGCCGCTGGAATTGTTTTTTCAGATTCAGTCACGGACAGCTACTGACAGCTCATGCAACCAGGCGTTGTCAGAACACACTTCCAGACACAACGGCCTGTGACACACAAGTGCTTAAGAACTGTCCCTTATCTAAATCATAAGAGAAATTTTTTTTTTTTTTTTTGTCTTTTTGTCTTTTTTTGTGGCCGGCCCTCAGTGTCGCGCCCGTACCGGACCGGGACCGGCAACGGGACCGCAACCCTCGGTGTTGCCCCCGCTCCTCGCTCAGCCAGTGAGTGGCTGGTCTGTATGTGGGATCCAAACCCTCGGCGGGAGCGCCACCACGCTTCCCAAGTGGCTCACTGTAGCAGTGCGCCACCGGGCCGGCCCCCATAAGAGAAATTTTACAATGTAGAACCAATGTACCATTTTCTCTACTGACAATTTAGTGTGCTTTATGATTTCAGGATATATAACTCAATCTATATCTCATAGGCAATAGCTCAATAGCCATCTCATAGACAATAGATGGAAAAATGAGGTGGCAGAAGCTGTTAGTTGTCTCATAATATCCTTTTTTCTCCCTCTTATTAGTCACAGAACCCTGGCTTTATTTGGGGGTGGCAACATGCCCAGCTAAAAGCCGCATTTCCCAACTTCCTTTATAGCTAGGTATGGCAAATAACTACATTCTGGCCAATGAACAGCACTGGTGGGACCTTGGGGAAGATTTCTTAAAGGGAGCTAACTTAGTTGGGGAGGAAGCCCATTTTGTCTTTTCATCACTCTTTTTTCTGTTGCCTGGAATGCAGATGTGATGGCAGGAGCTCCATCAATTATTTTGGACCATGAGGTTATCCTGAAAATGGAAGCTATGCACTGAGGATGTGAGATCAGAAAGGCAGAAGGGGCCTGGGTCTCTGCTGACATTGTGAAGCTGGCATACCAGCCAAGGAATGCCTATATCTGAACCCAATGACAAAATAAACACTTGTATGTTTAAGTCACTATTACTGGGGGTTTTCTTTTCTATGCAGTGGAGCCAAGTCTTAACCAAAGAAAAGAGAGTAACTCCTTCAGAAAATTTATTGATATTTCTGGTGCAACAGATCTGGCCAGTTTTCCAATAAACTTCCATCTTCCCAGCTGTTTCTCCAAGTAGAACCTGATCTATTACCTGATAACAAACAGCAAAATTCTCCTTGTGTCTGGAGATTCCTCCTCACCCCAGAATCGTAGCCTGTGACCAGCCCTTTGTGCTTTCTACATGATAGGAGTTATGTTTTCCTTGCCAGATTCCTTACAGAGTTACAACACGTGAGTTTCCACTGATCTTTGCTTTCACGATATAAATTTCTCCTGTAAATCTGATTCTCGCTTTCTTGTGTGCATCTCCCTCTTGAATGGAGCCTCTCACCACAGGGTCGCCGTGTCACCTGGTTGTGATATTTTCTCCAGGTTCCTATGCCTTTTTCTTCATCTCTCAGGAACTGTGTTTCCAGTAAGAGGAAGTTTCTTTTCGATTCAGCAAATTGATGTGAGAAGAGGAGCAAAACTATTTTGATTAGAATTTGTTTGTTCAGATTCATTTTCCAGCTGTCTGACCCAAATTCAAGAGCTCCTTCTTTAATTATCTCTGTGTACAAAACAAAAGTGAAGCATGGGACTCCACAGAAACAAAGATTTTTTCAGAGTGAAAATGATTGATTTTTCTTCATCTCAAAATAATGTTATCTAAGGAAAAGTCCGTGGCCATGTTTGCGTTCTTCTTTTAAGCTAACTTTTACATACAACTGTGAGTGACGTATAAGTGTTGAACTATGTGAAAATACAGTCTACTTAGCCATTTGTTTTGGTCTCTAGAATAAGGATACATAAAGTAGATAGATAGATAGATGAATGGGTGGACAGGTCGACGAGAAAGCGCGCGCGGGAGAGAGAACTATTAGAACCACAAGGTGACTGGGAGAAAATCTACTTAATTTCCTTCATTTGCTGACAAGGAAATATACATAAAGTAGATAGATAGATAGATGAATGGGTGGACAGGTCGACGAGAAAGCGCGCGCGAGAGAGAACTATTAGAACCACAAGGTGACTGGGAGAAAATCTACTTAATTTCCTTCATTTGCTGACAAGGAAATGGAAGCCCTGAAGCCCAGAGAGACCGAGTCCATGGTAAACCCAGTGACACCTAAAATCCAGGACTCCCAACTCCCAACAGTAGGCCCAGAGGTCTATTACTGCTACTTTGCCTCATTCCCAGTGGAACAGGGATAAATCAACTAATAAATAAACTAATTTATTCTGCAATAGGAAGCAAGACCCACATCTCCCAGCTTAAAACAACACCGGTTGATTTCTTGCCCAGACTATATGTCCACGGCTGGTTGGCAGATGGGCACTCTGCTTATCTTAGCCAGTCAGGGACTCTGGCTGGTAGAGTTCTACCATCCGAAGTCATGGCCATCTCCACACAGGTCTTCAAGGTCACTGCTGCAGAGAAAGAGAGCATTGGGGGTCTCACAGCAGCTCTTCAATGCCTCCACCCAGAAGTGACCTGTGTCACTGCCACTCACATCTCATTATCTTCCCTTATGTCCAAGAAGGGGAGAATGAAAATACTGGGGAGAACTGCTCACTGCCCGCTGGGCAGAATGGCCGTGTGGCTCTGTCCCACCAGTGGTGGCTGGGCAGCATGAGTTTCTCTGTGGGCAGGACAGGAGAGAAGCTGGTGACATCCACCATGCCAGGGCATTGAGTAGGAGAGCTGAGTCCACAGCCCAAGTATCTGTACCTCCTACCCAGCAGTCAGAGCAAGTGGCCTGGCATCAAAACAGTGGTCTAATCGAATGACCTTGGACTAGTGGCTTTACCAATCTGAGACTCAGTCTGCTCATTTGTAAGCAGGAATAATAACATTTACATCCAGGGTTACTGTGAGGATTACATGAGATGATGAATATTAAACACTTAGTATAGTATCTAGCACGGAGTAAGTGCTCGTTAAGTTGTTGTATTTGAGGTTGTAGTTTTAAAGCTGTACAGTAGGAGTATCATCGTGGCCTTCACTTTGACATCGGGAACAGACAGTGTGGACCAGGTGATCGAAACACCTGCCTCTTCTCTGTAGATCTCAGACTGTTTCAAAATGACCCTCCAAGGACCTAACCTTACCTCACGCACTGGGCTGTGGCTCGTCACTCAGACACTGAGAAAATCTTATCATGAACCCACCAATAAGTCTGGGTTCTCGTTATGAACTCGTATTTTACCCATTAATTCAATGCACATTTATTAAGCACCTCCTCTGCGTTTGGTACTATCCTCTATGCACAAACAAAACTCCTGCCCTCATGGCACTTACAGTTTTTGAGGAAGCTGATGTCGCCTGGCACAGTCTTGGGACAGGCGTGGAGGTGGAGCATGCCCTTGCGTGAGCAGTGGGCTGGGGGCGCTTGGACAAGCGCTGGGTCACATCCGCACCTACGCACCAGCGCTGCCCAGACCCGCCCGGGATTGTGTTCTCCCACAAGCGGCAGCAAGCTCTGACAACATCTACCCTCTTCTTTTTGTCCATCCTGCTTACCACATCCATCTAATCCAAGTAAATCCTGCCACCCGCCAGGTGATCTGCCATCCTGGGCTCTGGGGCTCAGTCTCTTTGTCCTTTTTTTTTAGTGTGACTTCTTTCCCTCAGTGTCCAGAAATCTCAGCACCCAGGGCTCGTGGCAGGGGGTTGTGGTCTGAAGCAGCAGCTTCCCCGACTGCCAGCCTGCTGTCTGAGCAGAGAAGAGCCACAAACTTCCTCACTGCGTGGGACTCCAGGGGTCACCGAGGGGAGCACAGGCTACAGCCTGCTTGTTAACCATCCCTAGCAATTCCATGAACCATTTAATGTCCTGTTATAAATCCCTTTCTGCTCAAACTACGCAGAGTGGATTCTGCTTCTTAACTGAACACTAACCAATGCAATGACTGTTATCAGCAGGGGTTGCAGAACAGACCGTCAGGAATGGAAATCTAAGACCCCTTAGCTCAGTGATTTGCAAACTCCCAGGTCCAAGTGGTACACAGATTGGGGCTGGCCCATTAGCTCAGTTGGTAGAGGGTGGTGCTGATAACACCAAGGTCAAGTGTTCAGATCCCTGTACTGGCCAGCTGCCAAAAAGAAAAAAAGAAAACAAAAAATAGATGCAAGCAGTACACAGATAGTTTTAAAGAAATCTATTTCTAGATCCTCACCTTCTATACATATTCTTGCCTCAAGGACATGTTTGGCTGCATGCTTTGTAAAAGAAAGCAGTAGCCTTCAGCCTTCCCAAGCTCACTCAAGGGTTCAGAAACCTTCAAATGATGAACACAGGGAAAGCCTTTCCTGACAACTAACAAGGCACCGTAAACCTCCTGCCTTTGCATCTCTCCCTGTCTCTCAGTGCTTCCTACTGAGGCAGTTCTCGGCTTTAGGAACAGAGTATTTGGGCCTGTGTTGGGATGTTCTGAATTCAGATGCCTGATAAAGGAAGGCAGGAGGGGTAATGACAAGTTCTTAATAACTTCACCTCTGACATCCTGCAATCGCTGTCAAAGAACACATCATTTTGGAGGCAGAGACCTGTGAGAACTTGGGTAAGAAATGCTATGTGATTTTGGAAACAGAATTAGAGAAGAATTGAAGAAATTGATTAACATTCCTATAACAAAACCCTTCCATTCCCATAAGCTTAATTTTGTGATCAGGGTTTTCGGCACAAGAGAAGGAAAAGAGTTGACGCAGAGCATGCTGCATGTGGCAGTGGCACATTCATCCTGTTACATCAAAATACTGACAAAATGTATCATACAAGCTACACATTTCCAATAAAATCTGCTCCCTGTATGTAGGAACACAATTATGTTTTATCAATATTTATAGCAGATTTATGTTGTTTTCATTAGTTGCATATGATAGCAACAATTGTAATGACAATTCACCTAGAACCTAGAAAGCGCTTTAATCTCTTAAAGTCTTTTGGTCACAGGTAATAGAGGACATTTTAAAATTTCAATTCACATACATTTTTTGGTTGCAGAAAAGAGTGATCAATAAATCTTTCAAACATGAATATAGGATGTACCTTGAAAACGTTATGCTAGTTGAAGGAAGCCCATCACAAAGGACCACGTATTGCATAATTAATTCCATTTACATGAAATTTCCAGAGTAGGCAACTCTAAAGACAGAGAGCAGATTAGTTGCTGCCTAAAACAGGTGGGAGCTGGCGATGGAGGAAGACGAAACGATTGCGGGGGTGGCTACCGGGTGCGGGGCTTCTTCTGAAATGAAAACGTTCTAAACTGTATTGTGGTGACGGATGCACAATTTTGTGACTATACTAAAAGCTAATGGATTGGACACTTTAAGTGTGTGAATTGGATG
>NW_007727192.1:433977-436979 GCF_000696425.1 Galeopterus variegatus
AAAAAGACAAAAAAAAAAAAAAAAACTGAGAAAATGTATCATACAAGCTACACATTTCCAATAAAATCCACTCCCTGTATGTAGGAACACAATTATGTTTTATCAATATTTATAGCAGATTTATGTTGTTTTCATTAGTTGCATGTGATAGCAACAATTGTAATGACAATTCACCTAGAACCTAGAAAGCGCTTTAATCTCTTAAAGTCTTTTGGTCACAGGTAATAGAGGACATTTTAAAATTTCAATTCACATACATTTTTTGGTTGCAGAAAAGAGTGATCAATAAATCTTTCAAACATGAATATAGGATGTACCTTGAAAACGTTATGCTAGTTGAAGGAAGCCCATCACAAAGGACCACGTATTGCATAATTAATTCCATTTACATGAAATTTCCAGAGTAGCCAACTCTAAAGACAGAGAGCAGATTAGTTGCTGCCTAAAACAGGTGGGAGCTGGCGATGGAGGAAGACGAAATGATTGCGGGGGTGGCTACCGGGTGCGGGGCTTCTTCTGAAATGAAAATGTTCTAAACTGTATTGTGGTGACGGATGAACAATTTTGTGACTATACTAAAAGCTAATGGATTGGACACTTTAAGTGTGTGAATTGGATGGTATGTAAATTATACCTCAATAGAGCTGTTAAAAAGTATCCTCAAAATATACTTTATAGGGAGGTATCGGTGATGGGCCATAGTAATCATATACATTTTATATTGACAAAATAAAAATTTAACGAAAAAAATATATATATACTTTACATTATGACAGAATTCTGAGAAGTGAAATGGAAATATATGTTCAGAGAGTAAAAAGAAAAAAAAATATTTAATGTCAAAGGGATTGTTCAAATGTTTTTAAATGATAATGGTCAAAAGCATGTGATTATACTATTTAGGTTCCATGGGTACTTTGTAAAAAGTTATATAATAGTTTTATCATAACGTCTCTATTTACAGTTCAGGGGCAGCTCTACCATGATGCTAATGAAGCCTAATCTCCAGAGTCTTTCACTAGGACAGGCTACTTCCAAAGTCTAGAAATGGCCCTTCTGGGTCCCCTGTTTTAGTGAAATTTGCAAGAGTAAGACATTATAACCATCATGGATTGATATTTGCTTTTACACTTTCCTGTGTCTCATTTCCCTTCATGTGAGATGGCATTGCAGGGATTGCAGGCACTTTTGAAATCCCACTGGCTAAATTGGGATAAATAATGTAGTTTGGGTTTAATTTGATGTATTTATTGGTTTGCAGCCACTTCCACATATAGCTCAGTTATTGCTAGTCACCCTGGGGTACAAATGGCTTCTACACATATTCCTTCTGCCCGTGGTGCTGAGGGCCAGAACTCATACTATGATATTCATTTTCTGTGGTGCCTGGCACCAAAAATATGTGGAGAGTGGGAAAGAAAGAAGGTTGGAAATGTATAAAACCAGAAGTCAGTCCATAAAAAAATAATATAGAGATGCATCAGTCAGATTATACCTTTTGTGGGTTTTGTCAAGGCAGCTTTTAAAATTTTATAATGTTCTCTGATCCATTTTAAGTATTTGCACTTAGAAAAATGTGAAATGTCAAATTCAAAATGTGTAAAGGATACATTGTTTTTTAAAGTTATTTTCAGGAATATATAAGAGAAAACAGTCTGAAGACCACTAAGTTATCTGACTTGGTTGGATTTGGAACACTAAAGGACCAATCTATATCAGAAGAGGGAACGCTGATGCTCCGTGGCAGACAGTGACGGAACAGCTCCTTGAGCTCTGCCTGTCAGGGTTGAAGTTCCGGGAGTCAGGTGACAAGTGGAGTTCGGGCTCAAGTCCTCATCATGGACCTTGCAGATCTATAAACATGTTCCGTGGTTACTTCCCCCATTTCTGAGTGCAGAACTTTCTCTGTGAATGTGTAGAGAAATATCTCAACTACAGAACCGCCATGCTCACCCCCAGCCCAAGAAGTGAGCACTATTAAGGTCAGAAGGACTGAGTGGAAGACCCTGGAACTGCTCCCTACTGAAAGGGCCGGTCGAAAGCAATATCGTATCAATGGATGAATTGCCAAAGACCTGAAAGACGTAGGGATGACAGCTCCTATAACACCCCCTGAACTCCCCTGCTTGGCCTGTGTGGAACACAGACAGTTGTTGGAGAGTAACAGAGGTTTACCATAAATTCAATCAGCTGATAGCTNAGTCTGAAGACCACTAAGTTATCTGACTTGGTTGGATTTGGAACACTAAAGGACCAATCTACATCAGAAGAGGGAATGCTGATGCTCCGTGGCAGACAGTGACGGAACAGCTCCTTGAGCTCTGCCTGTCAGGGTTGAAGTTCCGGGAGTCAGGTGACAAGTGGAGTTCAGGCTCAAGTCCTCATCATGGACCTTGCAGATCTATAAACATGTTCCATGGTTACTTCCCCCATTTCTGAGTGCAGAACTTTCTCTGTGAATGTGTAGAGAAATATCTCAACTACAGAACCACCATGCTCACCCCCAGCCCAAGAAGTGAGCACTATTAAGGTCAGAAGGACTGAGTGGAAGACCCTGGAACTGCTCCCTACTGAAAGGGCCGGTCGAAAGCAATATTGTATCAATGGATGAATTGCCAAAGACCTGAAAGACATAGGGATGACAGCTCCTATAACACCCCCTGAACTCCCCTGCTTGGCCTGTGTAGAACACAGACAGTTGTTGGAGAGTAACAGAGGTTTACCATAAATTCAATCAGCTGATAGCTCCAATTGCAGCTGTTGTTCTAGTGTAGTTTCATGACTACAGCAAATCAGCACAGCCCCTGGCACTGACATGCAGCCATCAATTTGGCAAATGCTCCTCCTATTTCCCAGTAAAACCTCCAGAAGCAATATTCTTTTTCCTGGGATGGACTGCAATACATCTTCACAGTCAGACCCCGTGTCAGGCCTTCATTCGTCTTTCCTGATATTGTCTAGGGCAGATCAGGATACTGATGGTGCCTGCAGAATCCCTCTAG
>NW_007727192.1:437799-444385 GCF_000696425.1 Galeopterus variegatus
TCTTTCCTGATATTGTCTAGGGCAGATCAGGATACTGATGGTGCCTGCAGAATCCCTCTAGGAAAATCACAGCCACGGCTGCATGTCCAATTACAGAAGTTAGTAGGAGACGACAGCATCTCAACATAAGGAAGACCGCCCAGAAATAGGACCTCTCAGGAGTAAAGACTTAGATCGCCCTACTAGATAAAGAGCTCTAACCAGCCAAGGCAGCGGATGAGGGGAAAGGAAACATAATAGGGATGATAGGGATAGAGAAAGGATGCTGGAGAGTCTAACCTCATCCAACTTATGTTCTTCCTACCTCTTTTCCTTGACATTTTATATTAGATGCATTTTAATAAGATGTGGCTTTACAATTTGGTGCATAGGTTATAAGACAAGATAGGATTATGACTAAAGTAGAATAGAACACAGAACATGGACTAGAATCTAAAACCTCCTTGAGAAAAAGGTACAGTGGCCAATGGGACTTATGTCTCTCTTTTTGGAAAGAAAATGAGATCCATGTTTTATTGCTTGAGGAATTATTGGCATTTGGAAGCCTAAATGGGGGAAGAAGGGAGTGTGTGGGAGTTGAGTGACCCAGGGCAGGACTGCCGTGTGCACCGTGAGTCACAGTGTCAACATCCTCCTCGTGCACCTACATGCACTGAAGAAGCTGGGACACTAGAGAGCTTTTACCACAGTTCCCAACCCCCTGGCACCGAGGAGTTGAGTGACCCAGGGCAGGACTGCCGTGTGCACCGTGAGTCACAGTGTCAACATCCTCCTCGTGCACCTACGTGCACTGAAGAAGCTGGGACACTAGAGAGCTTTTACCACAGTTCCCAACCCCCTGGCACCGAGGGTCCTATAGCAATTTAGGTTCTGCTATGCAGGAAGGTTAATGCATAGGAAGCTGTGTTCCTAATGTTCTGCTGACAAGCACCATCATGGAGGCATCGTGAGGAGAGGTCTCAGTGCCTATTTATTGGCTGTGTGATGTATTAAGAAGCACTGCCCAGGAAGCCTATCATGCTGGTGTGGACTGCACCAGGTGTGACATGGTTTTGGAGCCAGCAGCACTAGGAACAGCTTTCCACTCATGGAAATTTTCTGATTATGCCAACTACCTGTCAAGATCGCTTCATGGCAGGTGGCGTGGTTCTGGAGCTAATGGTGGTGGCCTCCACTGTCCAACTTGGCTGGTGTCTAAGTTATAGAAGAGGCAACAGGTTCTTTAGTTCTTCAGGGTGGCTTTGGGTGGTGTTCTTAAAAGATCAGTCTGGAATGTGATTCTTCAGTCTTCCCAAAGAGTCTGTAAACCGCTTAATATCCTGTCATAAATCTCTTTCTGCGTGAGCTAACTATGTAGATTGAACTCTGTTCTGTACAAGCAAACCTGGGCAATGGACCATGGAACCTTCTTTGCTGTTCCATCCTATGTGTCTTTTTTTTCTAAGCCAAGTCACTACACATGGATATAGAATATATTATTCATTTTTCTTGGCCAAACCACAGGCTTTCTCTTTTTAAAAATTCAGTTTGAGATTTACCCTCCATGAAGCTGTTTTAAATGGGTTCAAAAACGCATCCCATTTCCTCTGAAACTGTAACCCCGACACTTAGTGATGGCTCTTTGGGGGCTCTAAGAACATTAATCAGTTTCAGAACTAGAGTCCAAGCACTTCCCTTGGGAAGCATTTTTCACATAAAGTAAAAAGTGCTTTGACCTCAGCAGGCCAGATGAGGACTTAAAAACCGAGGTTTAAGGGTGGGATAAAGACGTGACGCTTCATTCCGCTAGTCTTTCAAACTGCTCCTCATCCCTTTCCCTTCTCTCGCTCCTTCCCACAACACCTGGCAATCAGCAGCAAAGCTACGTGGTGTTTTATCACACCGGTGAGGATGTCCATTCAGGAAAAAACATCCAACTCTGTCAACAAAGCGTCTCCACCTTTCAGGTGGCCTGGAGCCCAGCGCCAGCCTCCCGGGTGCCTGGGTCTTCTCCAAAACACAGGCGCAGTGGGTGAGAATCCCCCGCACCACCCGAGGGACAGTCCCGTCCACTCCACGGCCGCAGGCTCCCCCCCGCCCCAGCAGTGGCAGGTACAGACACGGAAACAAACCTGCTGACAGTTTTCAAGGACAACTTTCCAAAGAAAATGAAATGAGGAGTGGTCATTCCGATAAGTACAATGTGCGATGGCTCAGGGTGTGAGAAATCGTTAGGAAATGCACGAAACGTCTTTTCCTTTACCTTCCATCTCCACTCCCGCTCACCGTCGCTTTCTTGTAACCCCTTCCTGCCTTACTCAGAAGTGGTGTCAGGACCCTTCAGTGAACAGTGTCACCCAACTTCGACAGCACCATCAAGCAATCTATAAAATTAAAAGAGATAATTTGCAATTAACGATGTTCTGATATATTTTACATGTTTGCTTGAGAATTCCTGAGAAAAGTCTCCAACTACGTGACGGAGCCTAGAAACTTGGAACATCCCAGGCAATTACTGTCCCGAGTAGAGTCCCTCTTACAGAATGGTGGGCATCTAGAGAGCCAAGAGCTTCCCACTCCTGCAATTTCATCTTTTAAAAAAACAGAGAGACAAATCCTGAAAACCCTTTGAAAAGCACCCATAATTTTATACAAAAGTCCTATGCAATGAGGGGAGGCACTCCCAATTTTATTTCTTTAAAGATAAAGGTCCAGGTACATTTTTAGTACCCTCTAAAAAAATTAAAAACTGCAGTCCTCTTAATTAAAAATAAAATTTTGTAACAAACACAAGCATGTGTGACTAAAGTGTCTTGACTGCTACCTAAAATGTGTGAGTGTATATATATATGTTTGAAATCCTTCTTTTCATCGTTTTTGGAGACAAACTTTCAATTTCCTGCCCTGGAACATGTGGAATATCATTTTAAACAAAAGTCTGCCTTCATGCACCTGCAGGCTCCGCGTGGCTGATCAGTGCTAGGGAAACCTCAGGGCTGGGTTTCTCTCCTCGCTGCGCATGCACCTCAGACATAGCAAGTGCCACGCAGGGTAATTGCTTGATTTCCAAGGTGGATGATAAACCAGAGGACTGTGCCATGTTTTCCAGATTCTCAGAAATTGTCCCACGGTGCCGACATTATCTTTATAATGCACACAGAGATCCAAGGGATGAACAAGAGCTGGTACCTGCAGAGAATATTCTATGTGCCAGGCAAGTGTTATTTCGTAGAATGTCACAGAATTCCTGGATACAGGGACTGCTATTGTCCGCAGTTTCCATCTGAGCATGTTTAGGCTTCATGACAGCTAATGTGCCCGAGGAAAAGGAGCCTGGGGCCAACCCAGGTCCGTCTGGTGCCAGTATCCTCAAGCTTAACCATCACAGTGTGGCCTTTTACTGACAGTGTTAATTAATCAGGCACATCATCCTTCCACTAGGCCTATGTGCAATCAGCACTTGATGTATGTGAAATAAGAGTGATGGGTACAAAGCCAACTGATGCCAACATGCTAAAGTGAGAGGGTTTTTAAAGACTTCTCTACAGCGATTTACCTCTCAAGAGCTCTACAATTAACTGATAAATTAAGACTGAGTGTCAACGTAACTCACAATCAGACATTTCAGCATTTAATTGATTATTTCAGGTTAAATCAAGTCTAAATGTCTCATGAAAGATTTAGGTTTCCCCTACAAATGAAATATGGGAGCTACATAATTTTTACACTTGAAAGCTTTAAGCTTCACAATGCCATATAACAAAAAGCTCTCCCAGCTCAAGACATGTGCTGCCAAGAAAATTAAGCTTTCCCTTCTCCATCATAATGATTTACTTAAAAACAAAACAAACAAACCAAAAAAAACCCCACTAAACTTCAAAGAGAAAAATAGGTTAAAAAGAACGGAAGAATGGATAAGTTCACATTTTTATGTAACTGACATTCTGTAAAGGTGCTTCAAGCATTAGCAAGAGAATTAGACAAGATAATCTCCATTGCCTCCTCATTTTTTCCTAGCTTTTTATTGAAACATATTTTAAATATATACAGAAAGTAGAAAAAATATTTTAATGATCCCTTTTGTACCCTTCATGGAATTCCACAATTATCAATACATATCTTATTTATATATACCCTTACCTAATACCCACTTCTCCCAATTACTTTGAAGTAAGTACAAGAGATGTCATTTCATATAAAAATATTTTAGGCCCACAATCCACCAATTTACAATGATTAAAAAAGCAACAACTGCCAAACTGGGGCTGCTAGAGCTCAGGGGAAGAGGAGGAGAGACCTACGGAGTTCATGAAAGCAGGAGAAGCCACAATGAGAGAAAGAAAGGGCCCCTCCGACTGTTTCAACCCCTGGCCACTTCAAGGCTGACCCTGGTGAGCGCACAGAGCAAAACCTGGCAAGAGCTGCTACTGTGCCCTTTGTGTGAAGTTGCTTGGAAATTGCAGCGGAGAAGAGGGCCTTGGTGTATCCCAGGCCAGCAAGACCACTGACTGTCCATGGGTTCCCATGGACCCACATAGGAGTGAGGGGCCACAGAAAACCAAAAGAAGGAGCCACTCAAAGGTTGGTGAGTCATTGCGGGGGACTGGTGCACAGCCCGTCCCATGGGAAGTGTTTGGAGTGTGGGGGGAGTGGGGGAGATGGGTCCACCAGGGAAACACTGGGGCACAACATGGACAGCTGATCTGCCCCCCAATCAGCACAGGACCACTCAGTGGAAACTGGTCAGGAATATGGAACTGCTAAAAGGACTCAGGCCCAGACCAGAGTTTCCACACAACCCAGGTGTACCAGACCTCAAAAGACCCAGAAGTGATTACAATGTCAATAATTAAAACTTCAGCTGCACAAAAAGCCTTCCCCAGAGAATCAGCAGCAAAGCAACAACTTAGCTCAACCACAGGGTTCAAGTGCTGGCTCCCACAGGAAGTTCTCCCATTTAGAAGTAACCAAAGGACAACAAATTAGTTCCAGTGCAGAGTTTAAGTTGTGGGGGTAGCTAATAATCCAACACAGAGCTGAAAGAAAAAATTAAAAACCCACAGATCAGAGACAAAGTTCTGATATTAACCAGTAAAGGTCTAACAGCACCAAAGAACACCTATAAAACCTAGAAGAGCTGGAAACCCCTGGGCTCCCAAGCTGGGATGAGGGGGGTCTGAGGGCCTCAACCATGCCCCGCAATGACCGCATTCAGCCCAGCAACTAGCAAGCCAACACCAGAAGCCCCCAGGATCCAGAACTGAGGAGGGGAGACCAAGGGTCTCAGCTACACCCTCCCAATGTCCACATCCAGCCCAGGGACAACCAAGCCTCCACAGAAGACCCCCAGACTCCCAAGCCAGGTTAGGGGGGCCAAGGGCCTCAGCCATGCCCCCTGACATCTGGATTCAGTCCAGTGACAGCCAAGCCACTGTGGGAAACCCAGGCTCTTGAGCTGAAGTGGGGGAAACCTGTGGGCCTCAGCCACACACCCCTGCCCTCCACAACCAGGCCCACAAAGGAGCTGACCATGGGCCAGCCCTGCCCCCCACCTCCACCTCCACTTCCCTACCATCCTCACTCTGGTCTGCAACAACATCTTTGGATGTAAAATAAGAATAATCGTAATAATTAATTAATTTTTAAAAATAATAAATAAAATATTTTAGTAGGTATTTCTAAAATATAATGACTCTTTTAGAAAAAAAAAACATAAATATAGTTTAATTACCACACTTAAAAAAAAGTAACAGCAATTCCTTAACATCACCAAATATTCAGTCAGTGTTTAAATATCTCTAATCATTTCATCATTTCTTTTTATGGTCTGTTCAAATCAGGTCTGGAGTCCATGTGCTGTGCTTGGCTGATAAGTCTCTTGAGTTATTTTTAATCTAAAGTTTCCCTCTCCTTCTTTTTCCTTGAAATACATTTGATGAAGAAAACAGATCTTTTGTCCTATCATGTTTTCCAGACTCTGAATTTGCTGGCTGTATGCTGATGGTATCATTTAAATGTCCCCTGTACTTTGTGTAGATTGATAGATCTAGATCCTTGATGAGATTCACTGTTGCCTCTTAGACTGTTCAGCTTTGTGATCTGCCCTTTCCCTTGAAAAGATGCCTCAAGACTTTGCCATCTATAGCTACTCTGGATAAGGACGTTTTCTCTGTGGAATTCTTGGGTGGGGAGGATGCATAAGATCTTGCATGGTCTAATGGACAGAGCACAAAATTTAGAGCCCACCAGATCTCAGTGGAAGACACGCCGCCAGTGAGATATGCGATCCTGAGAAAGCCATTTAAACCTCAGTTATCTCATTTGTAAAATAGGAACAATAATGCCTGATTTCAAAGGTTGTCATAAAGATTGCAGAGAGTAATACATAAGGCATCAAGCACACCATAAATTTTTAATAGCAGGTATTATTATCCTAATGCTCTAGAGTTATCAATGATGGCTCTACAGTCTGCCTAGAACGTTCTTCTCCAGTCTGTCCTCTGAATCCCGTATTGCTCTTCCACACTCCAGTGAGCCATTACCCCTTCCAGGAAATCCTTTCAAACCCCAGCCTGAGCTGTCAGCAGATCCTCTCTCTGTCTTTTGT
>NW_007727192.1:445500-446698 GCF_000696425.1 Galeopterus variegatus
TTTTTTTGTACTTTTGTTTATACAGATTCCTGATCAAGATATACTATTGCATTTATTGTATCTTTAAGGTTTACATAAATGGCATAAGGCTATATATATATATTTTGCTACTTGCTTTTTTTACAGATAATGTTTTTGAGTTTTATCCAGGGTGTAATATGTACCTTTTTTCATTTATTTTAACTGCTATATAATATTCCATTATATAAGTAAATTACACTTATTTAGCCATTTTTCTTACTGAGGGACAGATGAATTGGTTTCTCCCTTTTGCTACTGTGGACACTGTAAGCATTTGTCTTTGTGAGCAAATTCTTATGAAATAATTAGTGTTTCATTAGTGTTTCCCCTGGGGAGGAGGCATGAAATGGGGGTCTGATCTCTACATCCCAAACTCCCAACACGGTGCCTGAAATATCAAGTGCTTAATCAATGCTTGTTGAAGGAAAGAATGAAAATATAAAACTTTTCACTTATTCAAGAATTAAATACTGATGGCATAAAAGTAAAACATCACTAGGGCCCTGTTATTAAAGATATAAGGCTACCAGGACCATTTATAAATGTGAATGGGCTGCTATTTCTTGGCATAAGCCACAGAAATTCCCATTCAAATGAATTACAGGGGAAATGAAGATATAATGCCAAAGAAAAGCAATCACTCCCCAGGTTGACTTTAGCTATGTATCCAGTTCAGTTCTGAAGACAGAGCTTCAATTGTTACCATGGTTGAAACTCAAGGGCCAAGTCAACCACAGGGCTCTGATTTATGGGACCCTGAGTTGGAAAGGGATATAAGGCCCCACTTCACAAGGAGGCCTTATTCACTTTCGCATGAATGACCAAGGGCTGGGTCAGGTATAAACAGGTACACTTTGCTCTAAGAGGCTACTTGGGGCACATTATGCCACATGTTAGAAGCCAACATCAAGATCACTGAACTGTTTAAAAAAATACTATTGGGCATCTGATACTGCTTTGGAAAGTAAGTTGGAAGACCTCATAACTTTGCCATTTTCTAATTTTCCCAGCTGTGAACCTCCCTTGCACAAACGTAGTGTCAAGAATCCA
The DNA here is from genome assembly GCF_000696425.1 of Galeopterus variegatus. Taxonomy (NCBI): domain Eukaryota; kingdom Metazoa; phylum Chordata; class Mammalia; order Dermoptera; family Cynocephalidae; genus Galeopterus; species Galeopterus variegatus. The sequence continues at coordinate 446,572 of NW_007727192.1, forward strand.
TCCATCCCAAACCATGGAACCACCTATGACTGCCTTAACCAAATCATTGGCAAGAGAGATGAAATTATATTTAGACCAATTAGATCCACTCCCTGGAGCTAAGGAGGGAATTGTCTCCCCCTGAGGC
>NW_007727192.1:447362-450009 GCF_000696425.1 Galeopterus variegatus
TCCCAGCTGTGAACCTCCCTTGCACAAACGTAGTGTCAAGAATCCATCCATCCCAAACCATGAAACCACCTATGACTGCCTTAACCAAATCATTGGCAAGAGAGATGAAATTATATTTAGACCAATTAGATCCACTCCCGGGAGCTAAGGGGGGAATTGTCTCCCCCTGAGGAATGTGGGAGCACATGTGAAAGTGGATTTCTGAACAAATGTAAAGTCCTGTTAAGAGAAAAGAAGCAGGGAATAAATCTTGAGTAGATAACAGACAGTGTCAGCTGCAGTCCACCCCTTTAATTTCCCACTGTTCATAGACATTCCAGTTGGCATACATACAGACACTCATGCCTACATGAAATATATGATGAGTGTCACTCTAACTCCAAATGTAGGATCTCTGTGTGATGTGCAGTCTTCTCCACCAAGTAGCTTCTTATGATCAAACAACACACAGAGGAAAATCAAGAGAGTTGCAATTAAAAACAAAAACCATTGAGTGCAATATAGGATGTCATGACAGGCCAACACTTCTGCTGTAATTTAAAAAGCTAAATTGCAATGATCATATTTTTAAAGACACTGGAGAGTTACAGAAGCAACGAGGACTAGATAAACCAAATTTCAAAAAGGAAAAAAACCCTTTCAAGGTGAACCAGTGATCACTGGCCACTTTCTTTCCTGGGAGCATTTTCCAGCTTGAGGTCCAAACAGAGGGACTGGGCTGTGGCAAAGAGAAGCCATCAGGACTTTCAGCAGTTTCATGGGACCAGCCCAAAGGAGTGGAAGTGAAAGAGGGACAAACACAAGGCTGACTTTCCTCAGTGGTCTTTGCCTGAGTGCTAGGATGGTATAGAGGCTGTGGGCCTTGGCCAGAAAGGCCACAGTCTCACAGTGGTTTGAAGATAAAGTCCTGCTAGAGAGAAAGAACCTAAAACAAACAAACAACAAGGTCTTCACCTAAAGACATCTGTCAGATTTTGAAGCTGCCTGTAGGGGGGGAAATAAACTAAAACATCTGAATGGCAAAACTTACCAGGCCGAAGATACAGAGAATAGCTAGACTCAATTCAAAGGCTAAAGGACCACACCCAAGGAATAGGGACAAACCAGAGCTGAAACCAGTTTAACTGAAGCCACAACTAAGCCCCAAACCAGCTGAATTCCTGCTTTCATTGAGGTACTTGTCCCTTTACCCTAAATGCTACAAAGAAGAAAAATAAAGACCATTGCAATGAAAGATATCATATGAAGCCACTATAGTTCTTTTATACACAATGTTAGGCATACAACAGCAAAGATACAGGAAGATGTGACCAATTAAAAAAAAATAGAGGCAGACTGACCTGTAATTCAGATTTTGGAAGGAGAAGAGAAGGATATTAGGAAAGCAACATTATATTAAAGAAAAAGAAAAAGATGAACAGAAATTAATGAAAAAAATATTAATTCAACAGAGAATAAAAATCTATACAAAATTATCACACAGACATTATAAATTTTAAAAAAGAAGCTCTAAAATTAAGAATCCATTGGTTGGGTATAATGGCAGTCTAGAAAAAAGGGAAGTAAAGTAAAAGACAAATGAATAGAAAATATATAAACTGAAGCACAGAGAAAAAAGAATAATATGAGAGGCATGTGGGAAACATATTCAAAAAACATAATATACATATGATCAAAGTCCTAGAAGAAGAGGAGAGAGAGATTCAGGATGAAGCGATACACTGAGGCAGAAGAAATAATGGCCATGAATGTTCCAAAACTGGTGAAAAGACATCAAGCCACAGATGTAAAAATCTCAGAAACCTCAAACAGGACAAATAAAAGAAACCATGCATAGCATATCAAAGTCTAACTACTGGAAAAACCTGAGAGAAAGTAAAAATCACAGGAAGAGAGATTACCTTCAAGGGAGCAGCAATAAAACTGATGGCTGACTTTTCAACAGAAACTATGGAAACCAGAAGACAATAGAATGATATCTTTGGAGTGCTAAAAGAAAAAACTGCCAACCTTGAATTGTGTACCCAGTAAAAATGTTCTTTGAAAATTAAGGTGAAATAAAAACACATTACAGACAAAAAAAGCTGAGAAAACTCATCACCAGCATACTGGTAATATAAGAAATATTAAAGGTAGTTCTCGGGTTGAAGAAAAACTATCACAGAGGGAAACATGAAGCTGCAGTAGAGAACTGAAAAGCAATGGAAAGGATGATAACTACCTGCTGGGGGGCAGCTTTGAAGGAATGGATCCTAGTTCACAAGCCCTAAAGCATTGAAAAGAGGTGATGAAAAGGGAAAGAGAAAGGGAAGAAAAAGAAAGGAAGGAAGGAAAGAAAGAGAAAGATAGAAAGAAGAAAAAGAATGAAGAAAACCAATGAGACTTACGGGACACCATTAAGCATACAAATGTTTGAATAATAGTGTTCCAGTGGAAGAAGAGATGCAGAAAGGCACAGAAACCCTATTTAATGAAGTAATATCTAAATACTTCCCAAGTATTGGAAGAGATATGGACATTCAGATTCAGGAAGCTCAAGGATCTCATTGAATTAGACTCAACCAAAAAATACCCTCTCTAAAGCCCATCATAATCAAACTGTCAAAAGTCAATGACAAAAAGATAATTCTAAAAGCTGTAAGAGAAA
>NW_007727192.1:450260-453041 GCF_000696425.1 Galeopterus variegatus
ACTATCATGAAAACATAAAAAAGTGAAAAATTCACTAGTAGAAGTAAATTCATAATTCAAACTCAGAACACCTCAGTCAGGTAATGGGCTATATAATTCCTTCAATCCTCTAGTATGAATGTTTGAAATCAAAATGGTCAAAAAACAACCACAGCTACAGTGTCCGAGGAATATATAATAGATGCAAATGTAAATTAAGTCAACAAAATATAAATGAGGGGGAGAGTCTAGAGTATTTTCGTGTGACCAAAGTTAAGTTGCTATCAGCTTAAAATAATTTATAATAATTATAAGACTCTTTATGTTAACCACAAAGTAATCACACACACACACACAAAGATGAAATTACAGCAGATGTACAAATGAGAAAGAAAATAAAGCTTATAGCCATAGAAAACTACCAATGCACAGAGACAAATAAAAAGAGAAAAAGAAAAGAACTAAGGATCTACAAAAAAAAAACAGAAAAAGAAACAACAAAACGGCAGGAATAAGTTCTCACATATCATTAACAACCTGAAATGCAATTAGATTAAACTCTCCAATCAAAAGATATAGAGTGGCTGAATGAATGAAAAAAACAAGACCCAATGATAAGCTGCTTACAATAGACTCACCTATTACAGAGAAAAATACACTGAAAGTGAAGGGCTGAAGAAAGATATTCCATGCAAACAGAAACCAAAAGTGAGTGGGAAGAGCCATACTTATATCAGATAAAATAGGCTTTAAATGAAAAACTGTAAAAAGAGACAAATAAGGTTATTACATAATGATAGATAAATTCAACAAGAGGATATATCAATTATTAATCCATATGCACCTAACGCTGGAGCATAAAGATATATAAAGCAAACATTATTCGACCTAAAAGGAGCAATAGATCGCAATTCAATAATTGTAGGGGATTTCAACATCTCATTTTCTAAAAAGGGACAGAAAATAAACAAAGGAACATCTGACTTAAACTGTACCACAGACCAAATGGACCTTACAGACCTTTACAGAACATTCTATCCAACAGCTGCAGAATACACATTCTTCTCAACTGCACATGGAACATTCTCCAGTATAGATCACAAACTATGCCACAAAACAAGTCTACTCAAATTTTAAAAGATAGAGATCATATCAATTATCTTTTCTGACCACATGCTACAAAATTAGAAATCAACAAGAAAAACTTCAGAAATTTTACAAATACATGGAAATTAAACAACATGCTCCTAATTGACAACCACGGGCTAATTAAGAAATCAAAAGGGAAATTTAAAATTTTCTTGAGACCAACGAGAATGGAAGCACAGCATACCAAAACCTATGGAACATGGCAAAAGCAGTTCTAAGAGGAAAATTTATACCAATAAATGCCTACATCAAAAAAAGAAGAAAGAAAGATTTCTAATAAGTAACGTAAAGATGCACCTAAAGAAACTAGATAAACAACAAAAAACTAAACCTAAAATTGGCAGAATAAAAGAAGTAATAAAGCTCACAGGAAAAATAAATAAAATAAAATAAAAACAAAAAAGAAATTGAAATGAACTGAGAAATAATTGTTGTTTTTTTGGAAAAGATAAACAAAATTGACAAACCTTTAGCTAGACTAACCAAGAAAAAAAGAGAGAAGACTGAAGTAAACAAAATCAGAACTGAAAAAGGAGACTTTATGACTGCTACCACAAAAATACAAAGGATCACAAGAGACTACTATGAACAACCATATGCCACAAACTTGATAACATAGAAGAAATGGACAAATTCGTAGACAAACACAATCTAACAATACTTAAATTATAAAGATACGGAAAATCTGAACAGACTAACAACAAGTGAGGTAACTGAATCAGTAATACAAAGTCTTCCACTTAAAGAAAAGCCCAGGATTTGAGGGCCTCAGTGCTGAATTCTACCAAACACTTAAAGAAGAATTAATACCAATTTTCTTCAGATTATTTCAAAACACTGAGGAGGAGGAAATACTTCCCAACTCATTTGCTGAGGCCAGCATTATTCTGATTCCAAAACCAGACAAGGACACAACAAAAAGAGAAATTACAGGCCATTTATCCCTGATGAACATAGATGCAAAATTCTCAGCAAAATACCAGTGAACCGAATTCAAAAGCACATTAGAAAGATTATTCACTATGATCAAGTGGGATTTATCCTAGGGATGCAAGGATGATTTAACATACATGAGTCAATAAACATGATGCATCACATTAACAGAAAAAGACAAAAACCACATGATCATTTCAATCAATGTGACAAAAGCATTTGACAAATTCTACATTCCTTCATGATAAAAATGTAACAAACTAAGTGTTGAAGCTATGTACCTCAATACAATGAAGGCCATATATGATAAGCACACAGCTAATATCATACCGAATAAGGAAAAGCTAAAAACTTTTCCTCTTAGATCAGGAATAAGAAAAGGACACCCCTTTTCACCACTTCTATTTAACATAGTACTGGAAGCCAGAGCAATTAGATGAGAAAAAGAAATAAAAGGCATCCAAATTGGAAAGGAAGAAGTCAAACTGTCCCTGTTTGCAGACAACATGATCTTATACATAGAAAACCCTAAAGACTCCACCAAAACACCGTTAGAACTAATAAAAGAATTCAATAAATTTGCAGAATACAAAATCAACATTAAAAAGTCAGTAGCGGGCTGGCCCGGTGGCGCACTGGATAGTGCGCTGCTTGGGAGTGCGGCAGCGCTCCTGCCCAAGGGTTCGGATCCCACATACAGACCGGTTCCCGCTCACTGGC
>NW_007727192.1:453200-457391 GCF_000696425.1 Galeopterus variegatus
CGGAAAAAAAAAAGACAAAAAAAAAAAAAAAAAGTCAGTAGCATTTCTTTCTTTTTGGTGGCAGGCCAGTATAGGGATTGAACCCTGGATCTTGGTGTTATCAGCACCACACTCTAACCAACTGAGCTAATCGGCCAGCCCCAGCAGCATTTCTATGTATTAATAGTGAACTATCTGAAAAAGCAGTCAAGAAAACAATTCCTTTTACAATAACTACAAAAAATAAGATACCTGGGGATAAACTTAACCAATGAAGTAAAAGACCTGTACAATGAAACCTGCAAAACTTTAAAAAAGAAATCAAAGAAGACATAAATAAATGGAAAGATATCCCATGTTCATGGATTGGAAGAATGACTGTTGTTAAAATGGCTATTCTACCCAAAGCAACCTACAGATTTAATGCAATCCCTTTACCAAATACCAATGATATCTTCACTGAAATAGAAAAGACAATCATAAAAATCACATGGAACCAAAAATGACCCTAAATAGCCCCAAAGCAATCTTGAGAAAAATGCACAAAGTTAGAGGCATCAGACTACTTGACTTCAAATTATAGTACAAAGTTTGGTTATAGTAACCCAAACTGCATGGTACTGGCATAAAAACAGACACATAGATCAGTGGAACAGAATAAAGTGCCCAGAAATAAATTTACACACCTACAGCCAACTGATCTTTGACAAAGTTTCCACGAATGTATATTGGGGAAAAGACAGTCTCTTCAGTAAATGGTGCTGGGAAAACTGGGTGTCCACATGTGGAATGATGAGACTCCACTCCTACCTCTCACCATATACAAAAATCAACTCAGAATGGGTTAAATACTTAAGTTTAAACCTCAAAACTATGAAACCACTAGAAGAAAACACAGAGAAATAATCCATGACGTGGGACTGGGTAAGAACTTTTTAGATAACTTCAAAAGCACAAGCAATAAAAACAAAAATAGACAAACGGGATTAGATCAAACTAAAAATCACATCAAAGGAAACTATTAACGGAGTGAAGAGACAACCTACAGAATGGGAGAAAATATTTGCAAACTACACATCTGACAAGGGGTTAATATCAAGAATATATAAGGAACTTAATGGTAAACAAACAAAAAAACCGAATAACCCAACCGAGAAATGGGCAAAGGATATTAACAGGCATTTCTCAAAAGAAGACATACAAATGGCCAACAGGCACATGAAAAAATGCTGAACATCATTCATCATCAGGGGAATGTAAATCAAAACAACAATGAGATGTCACCTCACTCCAGTTAGAATGGCTATTATCAAAAAGATGAGAGAAAGTAAGTATTGGTGAGGATGTGGAGAGAAGGAAACATTTGCACATTGTTGGTGAGAGTGTAAACTAGTACAGCCATTATGGAAAGCAGTATGGAGGTTGCTCAAAAAGTTAAAAATAAAACTACCGTATTTTCCAGCCATCCCACTACCGGGTATATACCCAAAGGAAATGAAGTTAATATGCTGAAGAGATATCTGTACTCCCGTATTTATTGCAGCACAATTTACAATAGCCAAGGTAAGGAATCAACCTAAGTGGTCAACAATGGATGAATGGATAAAAAACAATGTGGTATATATACACAATGGAATACTGTACAGCCATAAAAAAGAACAAAATTCTGTCATTTGCAGCAACATGGATGAACTCGGAGGTCATTATGCTAAGTGAAGTAAGCCAGGCACAGAAAAGCAAACACCACATGATCTCATGCATATGTGGAATCAAAAAAAATAAAGATACAGTTGATATAGAAACAGAGAGTAGAACAGTGGTTACCAGAGACGGGGGAGGGGAGAGAGAAAGGGAAAACAAAGAGAGGCTGGCCAATGGGTACAATCACAATTAGGCAGGAGGAATAATTTCTGTTGTTCTATTTCACAGTACAGTGACTACAGTTAACCGTTTTGTATATTACATAATAGGTAGAAGAGAGGCTTTTGAATGCTTTTGCCACAAAGAAATGATAAATGCATGAGGTGATGAATGTATTAACTACCCTGACACAATCATTGTACAACATATACATGCATCAAAACATCAGATGGTACCCCATAAGAATGTATGATTACAATGTGTCCATTAAAATAAATAAATAAATGTTTTAAAGTTTTAAATTTTGATGACATCCAATGTATCTATTTTTTCTTTTGTTGCTTGTGCTTTTGGTGTCATATCTAAATAATCTCTGCCTAACTCAAACTCATAAAAACTTACTTTTATTTTATATTTTCCTCAGTTTTGTGGTTTTATCTCTTACATTTAGATCTACATGCTATTTTGAGTTAATTTTTTTGTGTATGGTGTAACAAGGGGCCCAAATTTATTCAAAAGAATAAGCATGTGGATATCCAGTGATCCCAGCACCATTTGTTGAAATGACTATTTTCCCCCATTGAATTGTCTTGACACAGTTATTGAAAATCAATTCACTATAAATGTGACAGTTTATTTGTGGGCTCTCAATCCTACTCTATCGATCTGCATGTCTATCCTTATGCCAATACCACATTGTCTTGATTACTGTAGCTTTGTAGTAGGTTTTAAAATCTAATTTCAAACCTAATTTCAAAGTGTGAGTCCTCCAACTTTGTTCTTCTTTTTCAGGAATGCTTTGTTTATTCTGAGTCCTGTGAATTTTCATAGAAACTTTAGAATCAACTTGTCAATTTCTACAAACAAGTCAGCTGAGATTACGATACAAATTGCTTTCATTCTGTAGGTCAATGTGGGGGGGTATTACCATTTTAACAATATTAAATCTTCTGATCCATAAACATTGGGTGTCATTCAAATTTATTCAAATCTTTAATTTTTTCAATAGTTTTAAAGTATTTTCAGTATGTAAATTTTAACTGCTTTTGTAAATTTATTCCTAAGTATTTTATGCTTCTTGAGGCTATTGTAAATGGAATTGTTTTTCAAATTTCATCTTTCGATTGTTCATTCCTAGTGCATAGAAATATAATTTATTTTGTGTTATTCAGTCTTGCTGAGCTGGTTTATAATAATAGTTTTTCTATATATAGAAAATACTAGGATTTTCTATTTATAAGATCATGCCATCTGAAAACAGACATAGTTTCAGTTCTTCCTTCTCAATCTGAATACCTTTTATTTCTTTTTCTTGCTTAATTGCTCTAGCTAGAACCTCCAGTATAATGCTGAATAGAAGTGACAATAGTGGACATCTTAGCCTATATCCTGATCTTAGGGGGAAGATATTCAGTCTCTCACCATTAACTACAGTGTTAGCTGTGCAGTTTTCATAGATGTTCTTTATCAGGTTGAAGAAGTTCCCTTCTATTCCTAAATTTCTGAGTATTTTTTATTATGAAGGGGTATTGGATTTTGTAAAATGTTTTTTCTGCATCTATTGAAACAATGACATGCTTTTGCCTTTCATTCCATTGATATGGTGTATCACGTGAATAGAGTTTTTATATTAAGCCAATATGCATAGGATAAATCCTGCTTAGTCATGGTGAATAATCTTTTTTTTCCCTATGTCGTGGATTCAGTTTGCAGTTATTTTGTTAAGGATTTTGCATCTATATTCATAAGAGATATTGGATTATTGTTTTCCTTTCTTATGATGTCTTTGTCTGGTTTTGGTATCAGNTCTGCTTTAAATGTTTGGATAATTAAGAAGTGAAACCTTCTGGGCCTGGGTTTTCCTTTGTGGGAAGTTTTTAAATTCTAATTCAATCTCTTTACTTTTTATAGGTTTATTCAGATTCTCTATTTCTTTTTAAATCAGTTTTAGTAGTGTGAACTTCCTAGAAATATGTCCATTTCCTCTAAGTTTATTGAATTTGTCAGCACACAGTTTGTAAGGTCAGTGGTTTTGTCCCCTCTTTCATTCCTTACTTTAGTAATTTGAGTTTTCTCTCTTTTTCTTGGTCAGAGTAGCTGAGGTTTGTCAATTTTGTTGATCTTTTCAAAGAAACAACTTTTGGTTTGCTCACTTTCTCATTTTTTTTCTACTCTCTACTTCATTAATACCTACTCAAATCTTCATTATTTACTTCTTAGGTTTAATTTTCTCTTCTTTCTCCAGTGTCTTAAGATAAAAGCGTAGGCTGTTGATTTGAGATCTTTTTTTCTTTTTTTTTTTTCTTTTGTCTTTTTTCGTGTCCGGCAACGGATCGCAACCCTCAGTGTCGT
>NW_007727192.1:459393-459744 GCF_000696425.1 Galeopterus variegatus
AATTTTATGTCTTTTAAAGAAGTAAAGAGAAGAAAGGAGAACAAGTTTATAATTATAGACTTTGTTATATTAATCTTTCATTTGTGGAATCTTGTGGGTTCCAGTCATCATCTGGTATTATTTCCTTACACTAATACATCTTTGCTAACAATCACTCCCTTTGTGCTATTCTAGTCAAATATATTACATTTCTATATGTTATTGGCTCAACAATACAATTATATACATACTGTTTTATACCACTGCTTTTTAAATAAGAGAAGAAAGGAGAATGTGCATTTGTAGCATCTTTTATAATTACATACTTACCTTTACTGTGCCCTTTGTTTTTACATGTGAATTCAAAATTTC
>NW_007727193.1:0-2232 GCF_000696425.1 Galeopterus variegatus
TGGTATCACATAGTCTGCTTAGGTCTTATCCTCTGAGTGTGAGATCCCAAGTCAGTCTGGTGTCTGTCTGCTGGGCAGAACTTTGGATTGGGAATGTGGGGATGGGTAGGGGTGAGGTGAGCAGGGTTTTTCTACCCACATGACAGCCTCCTAGGGACACTGGCTGTTGGTGATTTGATAGCTCTTCAGCCTCTGCAAGGAGATCCACCTACTGCTTAATTTGAAGCAGCGAGTGAATGGGCCGTGAAGAATATCTGGGAATAAAGGCACATAGAAAAAGCCTTTAAGGTTGTGCTAGGCTCTTCTCAGCTTGCATGCAGCAGGAAGGCCAGGCGAAGCAAAGAAGCAGAAGTGTGCCTTACCCAGCCCCAGCCCAGTGCTCCTGCCCTAGGCCCTGAGGCAGGGTGGGACCTGTGACATGTGGCTCAAGATCTCAAACTTGGTTCTCTCAGCTGCATGGTGGGGACACACCCCCACCTCGTGGGGGAGGCAGGGAACACAGCCAGTGGGACAGGCTCTGGGTATGGCCCCAGATCTGCAGAATTGGGGATGATCAGCTGGGGTCAGAGAAAAGGCCCTGGATTTGGACTTGGCAGCTTCAGTTTCATTATTGCTCTGGGTTGGCCTGCAGGTGGGTGGGTAGAATCCCTCCTGCCCCAACCTGGGCTTCAGCTTTCTGTCTTTAAATTAGATGCCAAAGTGAAGCTCTGAGGAGTCTTGCTGCTTTGATGGACTTAGAACTGGGGCACCTTGGCTTAGGGCTGCCTCGAAGGAGCAAGAAACAGGAGGAAAGTGAAGGAGAGAAGGAGGGAGAAAGATTGGGCTCACCTGGCTGAGCAAGCCCCCGGGTGCTGAAAGCAGCAGTTGTGAGTGGCAGGCACAGAAGTGCTGCAGGGACCTTCATGTTGGGGGGCAAGGAGGTGAGCTTCAGCTTCTAGCTGGTCTCAGCTTCTGCTCTTCTGGCTGTTCTGCCTGCCTCCTATAGGGAGCAGAGAGGGGCAGAACTCTCAGAGGACCTTTGCTGGGTTGGGTCATGATGAAGGGGGATCCTGAATCTGCTGAGCTGGATGCTAAAGAATTTTCCAAGAACTGCAGGGGGGACGTTGTGGATGGCAGCAGCACAGGGACTGTTTCCTTGTAGCTGTTCAGGCCACGAGGAGCCAGAGAGGAAGGAGAGAGCACGGTGGTGCCTCAGACACTCACCATAGGAAGCGGTCCAAGGTCTATGCTTGCTTTCTCCAACATGAGAAAGGAAACAGTGCAAATAACTCCTGCAGAGAAGAGCACTGTGCAAAGGGCTTGACACGTATTACCTATTGATGAGGGAGGCACGTAATATTAACATCATGCCCATTTTACAGATGAGAAAAACCGAGGTGCAGAGAGATTAAATAACTTGCCCAAAGTCTCATGACAAATGAGTGGTAACGCTGGAAGAGAAAGCTAGCTTGTTTGCATTTAATTATCAAGTCAGTTTCAAATTTTCATTTAGGTGCAGGAGTCTTTTTCCAAGCCAAGTTTTGGGTGGAAGTTCAATACCTGAGACAGATCAGGTCAGGTTTTGATGACAGGAGCTACTGACATCACACACTGGTGACCCCTTCTGCTGTGCAGGCGCATAGGGGCATGGTTTGAAAACCTCTGATTTATCCAGGCCCCTTTTTTCTGGAGAGACCATTGCATTTCCAGAGCTATTGATGGGAGGGCCTGGGGCAGGGAGCAAAGAGAAGGAATGGGATCTTTGCTCCTCTCTCTGGCTCTCTCCTGGGAGGGGCATGTGCCCTGTGAGCTAGAAGCTGGGGAAGTGCTGCAGGGGGCGTTGGGGGCAGAGAGGAGACACTCAGACTGGCAGAGCCTGCCCCTTCCCTGTTCCCTCATCACTCCTGGCTCCAAAACTGCTTACTTTTTGTGTCTTTCTGGAATACTCTTCCCTCTGCCTTTCATTCTTGCAAAACAAGTCTTTTCACTCCAGCAAAACAATCCCAGTGAAAGTAAAAGGAAGGAAACAAAGAGCTAAGATTAGAGAAATACAAAACAGTATATATTGGCAAAAAATCAGTGAAGCCCAATTCAGTTCTTTGGCAAGCTTATAGTGAAGCTAAAACTCTCCTGAGGCTGACCATTAAAAAAGGGAAAAATGCACAAATAACCAACAGCAGGGATTAAAAAATAAAAAAGAGGATATCACCACAGAGCCTGCAGATACCAGAAAGAAAATAAGAACCTTATGCC
>NW_007727193.1:3220-4661 GCF_000696425.1 Galeopterus variegatus
GGTTGTGTTTGGACACTGAGGAGCTTCTCGGGACGTTGGAGGTAGAGAAGAGTTAAGCTGGGGTACATTTGCTTCTGATGTCTCCCTGTGAGCCTTAGCCTGGATCCATCCCTCAACCAATGGTTTTAACTTCTCTCCAGGTGGTCTCTCCTCGACTTTCTCCATCTAGGTTTGGGAAGACATTCCCTGTCCTTCCGTCTTCAGACCTAGGGTGGTAACTGAAAGAAAGTGAGCTGAGATGCTGGGTACCGTTCAAGCTTTATTAAAGAAAGAAATCTGCCGGGCTATGCTCAAAGTAGCAGGCAGCCCAGGGCTGCCCTGGAAAGGGGACAGCACCAGGTGTGGGGGTGGTAGAGCCAATGTATGTTGGCGCCAAGGGCTGGGTGATACCATCAAGGAGGTCATTATGCTAATGTGGATCAGGGTGGAGAACTGCGTCCTTGTGGAAGCAAAGGGGTTTCTGTTTAAGTCAGGAGGCTTCTTGTAAAGGGAAGGGGGGAGGCTAGGTGGGAGGTACCATTTTGTACTTGGGCTTGTCTAAAGTGGCGCTGGTTATGTTGCAGATCTATTAGTAACCACGCTGTCACTAGTCTCAGAGTACAGAAGCACCTCTGTGGTTTCTCTACGCCCACTCACATCTTTGTAAATAGCTTCTTTATGAAACCCTCCTGAAGTTCTTCCAATTTAAGTGTCATCTATTTCCTGCTGGGACCATGACTGACATGGGATTGGGTACCCAGAAGTGGCCCCGGGAAACAGACCTTCTGAATGGGACTCTGGCATTGGGTTGCTCATATACTCCAGGAGCACCGTGGAACAGGACACACAGTGGCATCTGTTGACATCATTATTACTTAAATTATTATCAGCAGTAGCATGGTAGACTGATTTCACAAGCCCCCCAGGGGATCCTGATGTGCATGAAAGTTCGATCAGCATGGAATTATAGCATATCCCACTGTCATCTCCGGCCTATATAGAATAGCTGCCACAGAGCTTTTAGGAGTGCTGCCCTCCTCCTGTTACCTCCTCAAAGTCTCAGGACTGCAGCCAAACATTTTTTAATGCTTTGAGAAGGGAAGTCTCCCCCTCCCCCCGGGCTTCCCCAGGAGTGCAGGTAGGGATGTCTGAGCAGTTTGCACATCACAGACCCATTCTGACAGGCCCACTTCCCTGAGCCTTTGGACTCCTTCCTAACATCCCAGGGAGGTTCTGGCATTTCAACTGCATTAACTACAGGCTTCTTTAAACTCTAGACTTCAATTAGCCAATCTAGCTGATCATTAATATCACTCCCAGGCACTTGTGCCAGCACATTAAATCCTGAATTTTTCTGATTGAGCCCTATATGTTATTGTCCTCAGACTAACACCCTTAAAATTCACTCCCACATATATGCCTCTAAATTTCCTGGAAACTGAGTGGGTGAGGGGACATTAAC
>NW_007727193.1:5690-7408 GCF_000696425.1 Galeopterus variegatus
AGAAAATTCTAGTGGGCAGAAACCTAACATGAGTCCCTGTAGAAGAGCTCATGCCTCTCAACCAGTATCATATCTAAGCCCCATTCATAGACCTGGAGTCCCTTGATGGATGGGGAGTCCAAAACTCTTTGAGGATGGACCCTGCAATGCCGGTTGCCACATTGAATATGGGTACAGGCTACTTAGTTACATTTAAATTTCAAATAAACAGGGAGTGACTTTTTAGTATAGGTTTATATAGATTTTTTGCTAAATCTGGCAACCCATAGGTCTTATCCTGTAAATCTTCTCCCAAGTTTTCCCCAGCGGAGCCTGCTGCCATAAGCCAGGGTGCCTCCACACTGAGGAAAGAAATTCTGAGACCTTCCGGGATTATTCAATGATGGCTCTGAATGGATGGTATTCTGTGGAGACCTGGGAATCCACCCTGGTTCACCAGTCAGCGTGGGAGTTTATGGAGTTCCCGTATGGGTCATGCAGTTATGTCTGGAGCAGAAGTTCAGGTAGCTGTCTTCCAACCCAATAATCTTTATACAACAGAGGTCTCCTAGGACTATAGAAACCTGTGCTTTTAGAATCATTATGTTGCTGTAGACTCTTAGCATCCACACGTCTTATGATCTGCCCACAATAGCACTAGGTGATCTTAGTGTCCCACCATCTTAGACAGTAACATAGTAGGGTTGGGTAATTTATGCAGTGTTGTGGTTTCCAGAGGTTTGTTTGCCTACTAAAGTCTGTTCTCAAGGAATCACTTTTGGGGAAGTCCTGATATGCAACAAGCAGAGCCGGGCACCCTGTACTTAACTTCTCCCTCTCCATCTCATCTCACTCATGAAAGCTCTAAGGAGTATCGAGGTAGTGCAACCTTTCATCTTATAGATCACATATCTGACGGCTGGAGTGGCTAATGAAAGGTTGGGGAGGGGGAGCCAGCACTGATTGGCATTGGAAGCCCTCAAGACTGGATCTCTCCAGAGAAAGGCAAGCCTGCAGAGGAAGAGAATACCACCACTGGGAGGCTGGAGGGGAAGAGCCCACCCATCACCCATGGAAATAGAGCCAGACCACCTGCCTTCCTTCTTGCTCATTCCACCTTCATTCCCGTCTCTGTCCCTGCTTATAACATCTCATCCACCTGTAATACTCCTCTTCCCATCTGGCCCAAACAGGAATTGTTTGAGAGCTGATTTAAGTGATGTCTTGTCCCTGAAGACTCCCCAGGGTACACAGATTTCACAGGGCACCAAACCTTACTCTGAAATGAATGGCTGGCCACCTCCCAGGGAAAGCCTTGCTACTTCTGCTCTAGGAAACTGAGTCATCATTCTGGGCCTTTTCTGGACCAACACACAGTCAAAAATGAGTACTTAACAAAGACTCAACAATCTGAGGGGTCTAAGAGCCCTCCTCCATGGGAGGATTATCGTATACTTTATCTTGCAAACCAGACAGGAGCAAACCAGGGTTGTCCCAAGCAAATTGTGGCGTACCGTCTCCCTGTCCAGTGGGGACTTGGCATCTTACCAGTTGCTGCATTGCCAGTTTAGGTGTTTATAGTTTCTAACTTCTGCTCCTCTTTCTTTTTGGAGAACTCCCAGGGTGAGCCTCTGGAAGAGCTCCCTTTCAGAACCAAGTGGAAAATGGTTCTGAAAAAGGGCTCTTGTAATTCAGCAAATACCGATACGGAGAATGAGCAAAGAAACAGAAGCTTTTCT
>NW_007727193.1:8998-10825 GCF_000696425.1 Galeopterus variegatus
CTCTTTATTTTAGCCATTTTGATGGGTTTGTAGTAGTATTTCATTTTGTATTCAATTGCATTTTCCTGATTACTTGTGATGTGGAGCTCTACTATATATGATTATTGGTTTTTTGGATATTTTCTTTGGTAAAATATCTGCTCACATTATTACTTGGATTGTTTTTATTTATCGTATTAACTTGGAACAATTCTTCATATAGTCTGGATTAAAGTGTTTTATATGTAATATGACATATTTTCTCTTAGTCTTTGGCTTGTCTTTTTACTTTAATAGTATCTTCTGATGAATGCTTATTTTTAATGTTGATGAAGTCCAATTTATACATTTTTTTATTTTATTGTTATGTAGTCTATGTTTTGTTTAAAAAATCATTTTCTACCCTAAGTTATAATGATATTCTCCTATGTTTTCTAGCTTTAGATTTCAGAGTTAGGTCTATGTTGCATCTTAAATTATTTTTTTCTGTGTGTAGAGTGATGCAGGGAAGAAGTTTATTTTTTCAATACAGTTATCCAGTTATTCCAACATCATTTATTTGAAAGACTTTCTTTTTCATTACATCGATGACTTTCTCAAAAGTCAAATCAGTGTGTGTGTGTGTATGTGTATGTGTATATAGTGATTGCTAATTTTATGTGTCAACTTGAATGGGCCATGGAGTGCCTTGATATTTGATCAAACATTATTCTAGGTGTTTTTATGGGGGTATTTTTGGATGAGATTAACATTTAAATAGGTAGACTCAGTAAAGCAGATTGTTTCCTCTAATGTGGATGGGCCTCATCCAATCAGTTGAAGGCTTGAATTAAACATCCCCAAAGTAAAAAAGTATTCTTCCTCCTGACTGCCTTTGGACTAGGACATCAGAGCCTTTCCTGCATTCTGAATGAAACATTGTCTCCTCCTATGTCTCTAGCCAGCTGGCCTTTGCACTGGAACTACACCATCAGCTCTCATGGTTCTCAGGCTTTCAGACTTGGGCTGAAACTGCATCATTGTCTCTCCAGAGTCTCCAGCTTGCTTACTCTCCCTGCAGATCTTGGGACTTGTCAGTCTCCATAATCATGTGATCCAATTGTTCTCTATCTGTCTATTATCTATCATCTATCTATCTGCCTGTCTATCTTCTATTTGTCTTGTTTCTCTGAAGAACCCTAATACAGATCTATATATCCATCTCTCTCTAGAGATATATAATCTATATATAATTAGATATACATATTTCTGAGTTGTCTACTTTGTCCCATTGATCTGTTTGTCTATTCTTATGCCAATACTGCACTATCTTGATTATTGTGGCTTTATAGTAAGTCTTGAAGTCTGGTAGTACATGTCCTTCAATTTGGTTCTTTTTCAAGTTATTATTATTTTTTTCTTTTGGCTATTCTAGATTTTTTACATGTTCATATAAATTTCTGTATAAAAAAGACTGTGAGAATTTAATTGGGATTTCATTGGCTCTTAATATTGTATTGAGTTTTCTACTCCATAAATGTGGTATGTCCCTCCATTTACTTATGTTCTTTATTTTCCCTTATGTATGTGTGCTGGCTTTTAATATAGAGGTCTTACAAATCTTTTGTTAAATTTATCCTTCTGTATTTTACATATTTTGATGATATAATAGATGGCATTTTCATAATTTATTTTTCTAATTTTTGTTATGAGTATATAGAAATTCAACTAATTTGTTTTTATTACCTTAATTCCTGTGATCTTGAAAAATTCGCTTATTAATTCTCAAAGTTTTCCTTGTGTTTTGTATGTATATAATCACGTCATCTGTGAATGTCACTCTATGTTCTTTCTTTGTAATCTTTATGT
>NW_007727193.1:10910-14481 GCF_000696425.1 Galeopterus variegatus
TTTTCTACTCCATAAATGTGGTATGTCCCTCCATTTACTTATGTTCTTTATTTTCCCTTATATATGTGTGCTGGCTTTTAATATAGAGGTCTTACAAATCTTTTGTTAAATTTATTCTTCTGTATTTTACATATTTTGATGATATAATAGATGGCATTTTCATAATTTATTTTTCTAATTTTTGTTATTAGTATATAGAAATTCAACTAATTTGTTTTTATTACCTTAATTCCTGTGATCTTGAAAAATTCGCTTATTAATTCTCATAGTTTTCCTTGTGTTTTGCATGTATATAATCACGTCATCTGTGAATGTCACTCTATGTTCTTTCTTTGTAATCTTTATGTCTCTATTTCTTTTTTCTTGCCTTATTGCACTGACAAAGATCTTGAGAGTAATGTTGGAAAGACGTGGGAGACACTGAATGTCCTTGCCTTGCTCCTGACCATCTATAATGCTCTTCTTTATTTCCTGAAGAGCTGTGCTTCCATTGGGATCATTTCCCTTAAGCCTTTAGATTTTTTCATAGTGAAATATTATTATTCTGGTAACAAATTCACTCAACTTTTGTTTTTCCTGAAAACATCATTAGATTAGAACACCACCGTGAACAAAATTTACCAATTTGACATGTCTGCCCTCAACAATTGCAAAATACAAATGGAACATTTATCAAATTGACTATCTGTGGACTAGAAAGCAAGTCTCAACAAATATAAAAGGTTTGAAAATACATTCTTTAACCATTGTGAAATTAAATTAATATTTAATTTAATATAACAAATATGATCACTTAATTAACATTAAAATATGATTGATTAATTAATTAATAACAAAATGATTACTTTTCAAAATACCTCAAAGCTTGAAAATTTAGCCATGTTCATCTAAACAACCCTTAAAGAAGAAATCACAATGGAAATGAGAACATATTTTGAAATAAATCATAATGAAAATATGTTATATCAAAATTTGTGGGATGCCACAAAAGCTATGTTTAACAGATTCATAGAACCAAATGTATTTTTTTTCAAAAAAGGCTTAAAATTAGTGATCTAAGTATTCATCTTAGGAATTAGAAAAAGGGTAAAAAGTCAAGGCCTAATAGTAGGAGGAAAGAAATAGCAAGGATAAAATCAGAAATTAATAAAACAGAAAATACACACACAGTGAAGAAAAACGTGAAAGCAATAAGTTTGTCCTTTGAAAAGCCTAATAAAATGTTAATCCCTTTGCGAGACTGATCAAGGAGTAAAAAATGAGAAGTCCTCCCTAACCCCTGTCTGATCCCCTTTTCCCATCTGTGGTAACCTCAGTTCTGTTCTCTCTTTTTGAAAGTTCAACATATTATTGTGATTGTTGTATCTTTCTTTTTTCATTTATTTGGATTTTTTTTTTAACCTCCCACTTATGAGTGAGGTCATTTAGTATTTCTCTTTCTAGGCCTGGCTTATTTCATTTATAATTTTCTCTAAATTCATCCATGTTGCTGTGAATGGCAGGATTTCATTCTTTTTTTATGACAGAGTGGTATTCCATTGTGTAAATACACCACATTTTCCTTATCCAGTCATCAAATGATGGACATTTAGGTTGGTTTCAACTCTTAGCTATTGTAAATAGAGCATAATTAACATGGAAGTGCAGGGGTTAGGGAGGAATTGGCTAAGGTCCACAAAAAACAACTACATTGTATAATGTTAGATATGCTAACTATCCTGATTTGAGCATCACATATTGCACACAGGTATTGATATTCAACTCTGTACCCCATAGATTTGTACAATCAATTCTTTTTCAACAATACATAAACAAACAAACAAATAAAAAAATAAATGTCACAATTAAGCAATATCAAAGATGAAAAAGGAGCTATGAGTGCAAAGAACTACGGGCATTACAAAATAAGAAGTTGTGAACAACTTAATGTCAATGTATCTGAACATTTTATTAAACAGATAAATTTTCAGAAAAGCGCAACTTATTAAAGCTAGCCAAAAAATGAAAAGGGAGACATTTCAACCAATACCACAGAAATACAAAGAATCATTAGAGACTATTATAAACAACCATATAACAAATATGAAAATGTGGAAGATATGGATAACTTTCTCAGCACATACAAACTACCAAGACTGAACCAAGAAGAGATAGAAAACCTGAACAGACTAATAACAAGCAGGGAGATTGAAGCAATAATTAGCAATCTTCCAACAAAGAAAATTCCACCCCAGATGGCTTTACAGCTGAATCTATCAAACTTTAAAGAGGAGTTAATACCAATTCTCCTCAAACTATTCCAAGCAATTGAAAGAGATGCTACTCTCCCAAACTCATTCTATGAGGCCAACATAACTCTCATACTAAAACCAGATAAAGACACAACAAAAAAATAGAATTACAGGCCAATATCTTTGATGAGCCTAGATGCGAAAATCCTTAACAAAATTTCTGCAATCAGAATACAGGAGCATATTTAAAAAATTATACACTATGATCAAGTGGGATTCATCCCAGGGATGCAAGGATGGTTCAACATACAAAAGTCAATAAATGTGATACATCACATCAAAAACTCAAGGACAAAGACCATATGATTATCTCAATAGGTGCTGAAAAAGCATTTGACAAAATTCAACATCCCTTCATGATAAGGACTCTCAACAAATTCAGTGTATAAGGAAAATACCTCCACACAATAAAAGCCATTTATGACAAGCCCACCACCAGTATCATTCTGAATGGGGAAAAACTGAGGGCCTTTCCCTTAAGAACAGGAACAAGATAAGGATTCCCACTCTCACCACTTCTATTTCACATAGTACTGGAGGTACTAGCCAGAGCAATCAGGCAAGAGAAAGAAATAAAGGGAATCCAGATTGGAAAAGATGAAGTCAAACTTTCCCTTTTTGCAGATGACATGATACTATATATATAGAAAAACCTGAAGACTCTATCAAAAAGCTCCTAGAGCTGTTTAATAACTTCAGTAATGTTGCAGGATACAAAATAAATGGCCCCAAATCAGTTGCATTTATATATTCAAATTATGAGCTAACAGAATGAGAAATAAAGAAAGTAAGCCCATTTACAATTGTCACACACACAAAAATAAAATACATACGGACTAATTTAACCAAGGAGGTGAAAGACCTCTACAATGAGAATTACAAACCACTTCTGAAAGAAATTAAAGAAAACACAAAAAGATGGAAAGATATTCCATGCTCTTGGATTGGAGGAATTAGCAGTGTGAAAATGTCTATACTACCCAAAGCGATCTACAGATTCAATGTAATCCCCATCAAAATACCAATGGCATTCTTCACAGAAATGGAGAAAACAATCTTACCTTTCATACGGAACAACGAAAGACCCTGAATAGCCAAAGCAATCCTGAGCAAAAACAAAAGTAAAGCTGGAGGCATAACACTACCTGACTTCAAATTATACTACAAAGCTATTGTAACCAAAGCAGCATGTTACTGGTATAAAAGTAGACATTTAGACCAGTAGAGTAGAATTGAGAACCCAGAAATCACCCCTCAGGCTTATAGCCATCTGATATTGG
>NW_007727193.1:14983-16270 GCF_000696425.1 Galeopterus variegatus
AAAATAAAGCTGGAGGCATAACACTACCTGACTTCAAATTATACTACAAAGCTATTGTAACCAAAATAGCATGTTACTGGTATAAAAGTAGACATTTAGACCAGTGGAGTAGAATTGAGAACCCAGAAATCACCCCTCAGGCTTATAGCCATCTGATATTGGGCAAAGGCAACAAAAATCTACATTGGGGAAAAGACTGCCTCTTAAACAAGTGGTTCTGGAAAAACCAGATATCCATATGCAGAAGAATGAAACTAGATATGCATCTCTCACCACACACTAAAATCAACTCAAAATGGATTAAGACTTAAGTATAAGAACTGAAACTAAAATTACTAAGGAAAAATATAGTTGGAACACTTCAGGAACTAGCTCTGGGCACAGACTTTATGAACATCAGCCCAAAAGCACAAGCAGTAAAAGAAAAAAATAAACAAATGGGACTATATCAAACTAAAAAGTTTCTGCACAGCAAAGGAAACAATCAACAGAGTGAAACAACAGCCTGCAGAGTGGGAGAAAAGTTTTGTTAACTATGCATCTGACAAGGGATTAAGATCCATAATATATAAGGAACTCAAGTGACTGTACATTAAAAAACCAAATAACCCAATTAAAAAATGGGCAAAGGAGCTGAATAGACATTTTTCAAAGGAAGACATACAAATGGCCAACAGATACATGAAAAAATTCTCAACATCACTAGTCATCAGGGAAATGCAAATTAAAACCACATCGAGATATCATCTCACCCCAGTTAGACTGGCTGCAATGAAAAAGACAGAGAATAACAAATGCTGGTGAGGATGTGGAGAGAAGGAAATACTCCTACACCGTTAGTGGGACTGTAAATTAGTACAACCACTATGGAAAACAGTATGGAGGTTTCTCAAACAACTACACACAGATCTTCCATATGATCCAGCAATCCCTCTTCTGGGTATATACCCAGAGGAATGGAAATCATCATGTCGAAGGGATACCTGCATTCCCATGTTCATTGCAGCTCTGTTTACAGTAGCCAAGACATCAAACCAACCTAAATGCCCATCAATGGATGATTGGATAAGGAAACTGTAGTATATACACACCATGGAATTCTACTCTGCCGTAAAAAAGAATGAAACTCTCCCATTTGCAACAACATGGATGAACCTGGAGAAACTTACATTGAGTGAAATAACCAAAGCACGGAGGGATAAATACCACACTTGCTCACTCATATTTGGGAGCTAAGAGAGAAAGAATGAAGGAAAGAAAGACCACAGTAGTGCATTGGACTTGCAG
>NW_007727193.1:16684-40092 GCF_000696425.1 Galeopterus variegatus
AAGTGGAGGGGGGGGGGGACAAGGGGAAGGGAGAGGGAAGCTGGGGATAATTGGGTGGGGCACACAGGGTACAAATGCAATTTGTGGTAATGGGTATGCTGCCAGTATGTATCTGGCCCTCACATAATGGGCACGAGGGGTGACAATCAGCTTTGTATCTCATGAATATTCATAACTAACAAACAAACAAACAAATAAATAAATAAAGCTAACCAAAACAGGATAGAACATTTGAATATTACAATATCTATTAAGTAATTGAATCTGTAATTTAAAACCTTTTAGAAAGAAATCCCAGGATGTTTTACTCTCAAACATTGAAAGAAGTAAAACATAAACTTTACAAAAATTTTTTTATTGAATAGTGACATAAGAAACACATTCCAATTTATTTTATGAGATTAATATAACGTTGATGCCAAATGCTGGGAAGGACTTTCAAGAAAGGAAAATTATAGTTCAATATCTTTCATGAGCATAGATGTAACAATTCTAAATAAAATATTAACAAATGGAATCCAGTGATATCGGAAAGAACAATACATTCTAAATAGGTTGGTTTGTTTTAAAAAATACCAGCTTGTTTCAAAATTGGAAAACCAGCGAATGTATTTCATCACAATTACAGAAAAAAGTAGAAAAATTATATGACCATCTGAATAGAAAAAGTATTTGTTAAATTTTAAACGCCATTTATGCTAAAAGAAAAAAAATTCCAAGCAAACTAGCAAGGGTAGAAAACGTTCTTAATCTGATAGAGTACCTACAGAGTATCTGTGGCAAGCATGACGCTTAACAGTGGAGTATTGAAACGTTCCCTTTAAGAGCTCGACTAACACAAGGATATCTACTTGTATTCAACATTGTACTGAAGGTCCTAGTGAATACAAGAATCTGAAATAAATTTATCATGATTGTAAAGAACAAAATAAAGTTGTCGTCTTTTTGCATGAAACATTGTTTTCATGAAAAAAAATCTAAAAGAGTCTACAGATAAGCTATTAATAATTAAGTCAATTTAGCATGATTGCTGCTTAGCAATACAAAACTGGATTTTACTTTTACATACAAGTCACTAACATTAAGAAATGACCTTTCTTACGTGACATCATTTCCAGTAGCTTATACCAAGAGTCTTCAAGAATTCATGGAAAGATTCATATTATCTTTTAATTCCACTTTTCCACAAACTTTTTGAAGTAATCTCATAAAACCCCCAAATACTTAAGAATAAATCTGACAAGACATGTGTAATACATAGAAAATTACTAAGTATTACTGAGAGAAATTAAAGGAGGTTTGAATAAATAGAGGGATATAATGCACACATGAATTGGAAGAGTCAATAATATAGAATTGTCAGTTCTCCCCCAAATCCAATACAATCCCAATTAAAATCCAGACAAGTTTTTCATAGAAATTAATAACGTATGCTAAACTTTACAAGGAGAAATAAAAAGCCAAACATAGGACAATCTTAAAGAAGAATGAAGTCGTAGAACTTACATTACCAGATATTAACACTTACTAGAAAGCTATAATCATTAAAACACGTGCCATTGGTCCAAGAATAGACAAATACACCAAAGGAACAGAAGAGAGAGTACAGGAACAGACCACACCTATATAGACATTAGATTTATAACAAAGTCTGCACTCTGGAGTAGTTGGGAAAAAATAGCCTTTTGACTAACAGATGCTGAATCGATGGGATATTTCTATGAAAAAATAAAATCTTAAACCCTACCTTCAGCATACACAAAAATCAATTCCAGGTGGATTGTAGCTCTAAATGTGAACAGAATAAATAAATAAATAAATAAAGCTTCTAGAAGATATTTTAAAGGAATATCTTCATAACATTGGGTTAAAAAAAGTTTTTTTAGAAAACAAAAGCACTAACCACAGAGAAACATGATGAGGCATGGACTGTATTAAAATTATGAACTTGTTTTCATCAAAAAGCATCTTTAAGGGAGTGAACAGGTAACTCACAGATGATGAGAAGATATTTCTTTTTTTTTTTTTTTTTTTTTTCCTTTTTGAGAAGATATTTCAATTCACATGCCCAACAAAGGCTTCCTATTCACAATGTAGAAAATACTTCGCACTCATAGTAAAAACACCGACGATCTAAATAAAAATGGACAGAAGACACGGACTAGAACTTTATAAAACAGGCTGTGCAACAAACACTTGAGCATATGTTCAACCTTATTAGCCATGGGTGAAATGCGAATTGAAACCACAATGAGATGGAACTTCTCCCATAATCAGAATGGTTAACTTTTTAAAAAGAATAATAATATCAAATGTTACAATACCAGATGTGGAACAACATGAGTTTCCATAGTCCTTCCATCTACCTACCAACCTACCTATGTATTTTTAAAATCATGATTTTAAAAATACCAGTATCTCCAATTCCAGGACAACATCACAAGGTTTTTTTTTTTTTTTTTAGTTTTCTAACTTCCCATATATTTCTCTGGAAGCTTCTCCAACACTGAGTGATTTGGTTTCCATTATCTCAGATACATTTACTTATTTGCTCACTCCATCTCTATGTCCTAGCCATGTGGCTAACTTAGCCCCAACCCTGTTGGCCCTGACTCATGGGCCGTCTTCTTGGACCCAGCCCTACTGAACATGCTGGTTGAATCCACAGTCTCTGCCTCATTCCTGGCTTCTAAAAACATGCTGTGGTGAGTCCCCAATCCTAGTCTCAGCTCCAGCCCTGGCAAACGCACCAACCAAGTGCCCAGCTGAGTCCCTGGCTCTGGACCCAGTGAACTTGCCGGTTCAGATACAGACATTGACTGAGGGAAAGGGGAACAAACATTGACTGTAGAAAACAATGAATCAATAAAACAGAGAATGCAATGAGGACCCGTGTGCAGATAGTTCATTGGGGAAGGGACTCGGGGATCAGGACTGAGGCGGCAGCAGAGTGAGGTGGGGATGGAGGACGAGCCAGTCCAAGTTGCATTATCAAGGTCGATGTTGTGAGCAAAAGGGACTTATCCTCCTGGGACAGCCTGCGAAGCCTACGGAGTGACTCCCAGGGTCGACTAGCAGAAGGAAGGATGCAGAGGCATTTCAACACTTGCCTGCACCTTTCACTGATGGAAGCTGTCACCCAGAGTGTCCACTCCCTCATGCTACCAAGCCTCAGGGGAGCGTGCAGGCTGAGCCAATCCTGGCCCGCGAGAGCACCGGCAGGAACCTGTGGGCAGAGAGCAAGAAGTGTGAGGACACTCAGAGCAGATGCCGAGAGGGTGGCGTGAGTCCCAGCCTGCAGCAAACGGCCTGCCTGAGCCAGGGTGAGGTCCAGGATGAGTGTCATCCCCGAGTGTCCTCCCCAGTTCTGGGCCTCCAGCTTACAAGGAAGTGAATCGGGACTCAGACATGGACCAGTTTATGGAAGGATGTGGATTTTTAAAACACTACTATTCAAGTCAGGGCACATAAAACATCAACCGCTTAAACAAGATGACATATTAAGTTGTATTTTGTTTAATATTAGTGAACAAAGCTCATTGTGATTTGAAATATAATGACATCATCCCAGAGTGCAGCTGGGGTAATGTTTGGGGAAAACAAACATGTTGTTTCTTCTGCTGTGGCCTAGTTGAGGGTGAGTCTTCATGACTTCAGAATTTGGGATCTGTGGTCCAGATTTCATGAAACCTTGGACCACATCTCCCTGGCCAGTTTGTCCTTGAAGCTGTGGGAGAAAGAGGTTAGAGCTGGATGGAGCCCTTTTGCAGACTGCCTGGGAGGTGCTTCTCATACCTGTTGATGCTCTGCTGCTTTATTGCTCCAGGGGTTTCGGGTGTTTTACTTTGAACTTAATGGAAAGCTTGTCTATGGACAGGTGGTATCTGACTCAGAGGTGTATTTTCAATCAGCTGAGCCCATTGCTGGCTCTATGGTTTTAATTCCAGACACTTCACCTGCCCACTCTACCCCAGCCAACAGACATAGCCATGTTTCCAAGAATGTGGCTGTAGAGCTGCAGGGGACTTGTGAGGTCATCTGCCAGATCCTCTCACACCATGCCTGTGACAAAGTACTACCCATACTTTTGGATGGGACATCTTTATGCCAGAGGGAAAAACAGACTCACCTTAAGTGACACAGAGGGTTAGGCTCAGTTTGGGATCAGAACCCAAGCCTCCCGCCTACCCATACTTCCAAGTGAACTGGAATTGTGGCATCTCTCCACATGATTATTGATAAGCCTTTTGGAGGCAGTTAAACAGGACAATAAATCCCTTTGCCTTAGTGAAGGGTCTGGTCTGCACTCCTCAATATGGTGGGTCACATGTCTGAAAGAGGAGCCAGCTAAGCTCACAAAATATAGGGGAATCTCTACCTGAAGAGGCTACCAAGAAGGGGAGGTCCCATGCCTTCAAATGGAGGCTCACAGCTCTTGGAGTTGAGGCTGGAGATATAGCAATGAAGATGGCCTCAGTCCACTCTGGCTGCTAAAACAAAACACCTTAGATTGAGCAATTTATAAGCAACAGAAATTTATTTCTCACTGTGCTGTGGAGGCTGGGAAATTCAAGATCAAGGTGCCAGCAAATTTGGTGCCTGGTGAGGGCCCATTCCCATAGATT
Source organism: Galeopterus variegatus (assembly GCF_000696425.1). Classification (NCBI taxonomy): domain Eukaryota; kingdom Metazoa; phylum Chordata; class Mammalia; order Dermoptera; family Cynocephalidae; genus Galeopterus; species Galeopterus variegatus. The sequence goes on from NW_007727193.1 coordinate 21,310, forward strand.
GTGCCTTTTGTGTGCCCTCACATGGCACTCATCCCTTTTATGAGGGTGTAGCCCTCATGATCTAATCACTTCCTAAAGGTCCCACCTCTTAATACCACCACCATGGTTTCAACATGAGTTTTAGAGAAATACAAACATCTAGACCATCGCAGAAATAAATTAATTCTGTGTCTCAGAGCTGCCAGCCCTTTAAATCGTTACCTTGTGAGATTGTAAGAAATGGGTCTATGTCCTGGATCAGTCATTTCCCTCTTTCTACAACACTCAACCAATCATCACTCTGTCTGGCCCGTTCTTCCCAGCTTCATGCCCACGACCACCCCGCGTCAGATCCTCAGGATCCTCTGCATGCTGCAGTGCCCTGCGCTCTCGGGCCCTCATTCCTCACTCCGTCCCGCATGCAGACACCAGGTTATTCTTCCTGGTGCATGCCTCTGGATGTGTCCTTCTCCACTATTTCAAAACTTTTAGTGAGTCCCTATTACTTGCTGACTTCCCAATCTGAGAGTCAAGAGCCCCTACATTCTGGCTCCAACCTTACTTTCTTTTTAAAATTTTATTTTATTTTATCAATATACAATGTGGTTATTCCTAACCTTTATTTCTAAAACCCCAACCCCTCTGTCTTTTCAGAGTCCAGGTAGATGGGATACCTCCCTCTGGCCCACTGCCCTCCTCCCGCTCCTGTACCAGCTCTGAAGAACCCTCCCCACTTGCTGTCCATCACACACACCAGTCTTTAAGCCCAGTCCTGTGCAAGACTCATCTTCAATGGAAAGCTCGAAGTGGACCTGGGCTATAGATATCTGGTTTCCTCTTTGGTCCAGTTTCTTTCCTCAGATATTACTCCGGGTTTGAGAATCAGCTAGATGGAGAAAACCTGGGGTTATGACAAAAAGTTTGAAGACTGTCTCAAGAGATCAGGAGAGAGACTTTAGGCAAAGACAAGTGTGGTGAGAAACGACATCGGAATGGAGATCCTAGTGAATGCAGGCAGGTGGTGTTCAGAAGTGGAGCCAAAGGGCTGGAACAGTCTGGGCTGGTCCTGCCAAGTTTTCCCTGAATCTCAGTTGAGTCCAGCTCAGCCAAAAGACCTTCCTGAAGGCTGGCCCCCCTCACCCCAAACTGCCACCCCTGCTGCCATTTTCTCCCTTCCAGCTAACTGTTACCCTATAAAAAATAAGACAAAGTAGTTGAAAATTATATGCATTTTTTCTTTGGAAATTCCATGGGTGTATAATAACATTATTTTTAACAACAACAGTACAAAGCACACATCTGATTTAGAGGAGCACTGATTTCCTAAGAATACAGAAGTGTTTCACCCTGACGATCCCAGGGAGGACTCACAGTGCTACAGGCAGGTGGAAGAGAGCAATGACATTTGCCATGAACTTAACCAAGCTCACAGAAAAAAAAATAATCGTCAAAAAACTCCCCAAAACTACATCACCAGGATTTTGTATTTTACGTTTACTAGATTTTATGGCAGATAAAGTCAAAACATCAGTAACTTAAATATGATTAAATACTTTTTTTTTTTTTTTTTTGTCTTTTTTCCGTGTCCGGCAACGGATTGCAACCCTCAGTGTCGCCCCCGTACCGGACCGGGACCGGCAACGGGATCGCAACCCTCGGTGTTGCTCCCGCGCCTCGCTCAGCCAGTGAGCGGGAACCGGTCTGTATGTGGGATCCGAACCCTCGGCGGGAGCGCCGCCGCGCTTCCCAAGTGGCGCACTAGCGCAGTGCGCCACCGGGCCGGCCCTGATTAAATACTTTTTAAGAAATATTGTGCTTTAAATTATTAAGCAAATCACCTCTTTTTGGGCATTATAATAAAATACTGTCATACTGCATTCAGGGAAGGTTAGGGAGAAATAAATAAGGTTTTCCTCAGGCTCTATCTGTCAGTCCAGTTGTGACGTCCAGGGCTTCAGGGGTTGAGACTTTTGGTCCAGGGGCTTCATGTGATGTTTGACTCAACTCTCCTTGGGATCAGCACAGACCTTCCTGGCCTTCTTGGTCTTGAAGCTGTGGGGAGAGAAGGCACAGTTAGATGGAATGCTTTGAGGATTCTGCCCTGGAGTGTGGCCCATTGGTCCCTGGATATGATCAGCCCTGCTCCCTAGGTGAAAGACCTGGATCTGGGAGACGAGGAAGGGGAAGGGGGGGAAGGAAGAGGCCTCAGGAGGAAGCTCTGCCCTTGGTGTCCCAGATGAAGCCCTCCAGGCTCCCGGCTGAAAGAACTGGGACAAGTTCACCCAGCTCCTGTAAGGGGAAGCCTGGAGTGATTATGGACTCTCTCTCTCATGGGCTCAGTTTCTCTACAGGGCAAAGGGGTCCTCTGGATTAGAGTGTATGTTTATCTGACTCATCTGGAGGTGAATCCTGACCTTTCTCCCTTGTCCCCAGATAGAACTTTCAAGTACAGGTGCAGGGCATGGTCCACTCACATCACAGCTTCCTGGGGGACACATGATGATGGTGATTCTTGTGTAGCTCTCTAGCTTCTGGAGGGGGATCATCCTACTGATCATATTAAAGCAGCAGCTGGTTGGCATGGAAAGTGAATCTGAAAGAAATTTTGCAAAGAATGAGACAGTTAGAATATATCATAAATGTGCATTTGTAAGGGGAGAAGGAGAAGCTAGGAGAAGACCTAGGAGTTGCCACTTCCAAGTTCAGTGCCTTAGTCCAGATCCCAGAGATAAAATGTTACTCATAAGTCAGTTTCCCCCGTTGAACTATAGGGCCCCTTATTGTTGACTGAGTATGGAGAAATCTTGAGTAACAAGGCCAAGCTGTCTACTAAAACAAAACTTCTGACACTGGAAAAATAAGTTCTAAGACTCTGCTTCACAGCTATTTGCTCTGTGGGCTTTGGAGCACAGCTCTGTCATATGCTGAGATTCCTCTGGGTCCTTATTCTCTTTACACACCACTGTTCTGGAGTCTACACTGGACCATAATCCCAAATCTGAAACTTCAGGCAATAGTTTCTTCTCTCCACTACTGCCTGAAATGTCCTTCACATTCACAATGACAAACGGTGCTTCCTTCTGTGCCACTTCCCCAAACAATGTGAGGGTTGTTCCTGCAGTGGCTGCACTCAGTGTCTTTTTCCAAAGCTGGTGTCAGGAAAGATCGTGGGGACTGACCTCAATGACTGGCCTTAGTGACCTGGGCATTCAATTCTGGCTCTGACTAGCTGTGACATAATGGCTCTTCTTAATTCATCTCTTGGTCTCACTTTCTCCATCTTTAGAATGCAGACTATGCAGTAAGTTTGGGATGACTTATGCTGGAATGCTAGTGCTTACAGTGGTTAAAGTGTTAAACTTCAGGGAGGCAGGGGTTCACCTGAAGCACGTGGGTGCTGAAGGCGGCTGCTGTGAGCAGCAGGCACAGAAGCGCTGCAGAGACCTTCATGTCGGAAGGTGAGAAGGCGAGATTTGGCATGAGAGTTGGAGGTTTCTGGGCTGGCTTCAGCCTCTCTGCTCCTCTGGTGGTTCTGTCCACCTTTTACAGAGAGATGAGAGCCTGGGCAGGGTTGTGATCCAGGAAGGATGAAGTAATAGACTTAATGTGCTGAGTAGGCATCAGACTCTGGGGTGATTTCCCAAAAAGGCAAGAAGGAAGCTGTGCAGTTTCTGTCTTTTGCTTAGACTTTGTGGAGTGGAGGTGGAAGCACATGTGGTTGTGCCCAGCAGAGTGCAGGAAGTGATCTCATTGAACTATTAAGGGCTCTGGTTTCTTAGAAATGGAAAATGATCTGTAGGAAAGGAAGAATGGGAGCGGAGTCAGAGCGGAGCAAAGAGGTCCAAGGGCCTTCCCTCCACAGCTACCAGGTGGCCCGGGATGGGGCCCTAAGGCTTGCCTGTAATCGTTATCACTCTCAGGTCACTCAGTCCTAAACCAGGCAGGCTCCCTTACAACCCCAGACAGGTAGCTCCACAGAACCTTGGCAGGATGATGGGGTCCAGAATCTTCGAGTCTCAATGTCCTTGAAGCTTAGCGTCGTGGAGTGTGAGAACCGGAAGCACGTGCCGATCTTGTAGTGTGGTGGCTTCCAAACTTTTCTCTTAGACACTAAAGTTTCTTTCTGAGTGAAATCATGTGGAGAAGCCCAATATTTCGAGCCAATTCAGGTAGAATGGGTCTGTTTACAAAAGGTCCCCCAACTCCCTTCATTCCAACACAGCGGGGCAGCAGGTAGAGTATGAAAGGAAGAAGCAATTTTGCAAACACTGACCTTGTCCCCTTGCCCATTTCTCTCCTCATGTACCCTAAGAACCCCCTGCATTCCTTCTACTAATCCTTTACTCTCTCTCCCCAAATCTCCAGTCACCATTAATCTTTTTAGTATCTCTTTGGGCTTGTCTTTTCCCAAATGGCATAGAGTTGGAATCACATAGCATGTAGGTGTTCAGACTGGCTTCTTTCACTAAGAAATATGTGTCTAAGGTTTCCCCACATTTCTTTGTGGTTTGGTAGCTCAATTCTTTCTTTTTTAAAAAAAAAATTATTATTATTTTATTGTGGTAAAATACACATAACATGTAAAGTGCCATCTTAACCATTTGTAAGTCTCCAGTGCAGCGGCATTAAGTACACCCACATCGTTGTGCAGCCAATCTTCATAACACATTACACTTGTAAGCTGAAACTCTATACCCGATAAACCCCATAACCTCTCCCCCCAGCTTCTGGCAACCACCATTCTACTTACTGGCTCTATGATTTTGACTACTCTAACCACCTCGTGTAAGTGGAATAATACAGTATTTGTCTTTTTGTGACTGACTTATTTTGCTTAGCATATTGTCATCAAGTTTCATCCATGTTATAGTATATATCAGAACTTCCTTTCTTTTTAAGGCTGAATAATATTCCATTGTATGTACATAACACTTTTTGCTTATCCATTTATCTGTTGATGGACACTTGGGTAGCTTCCACGTTTTAGCTGTTGTAAATAATGATGCTAGGAACATGGGTGTACAAATATCTCTTCAAGACCTGCTTTCAATTTGTTTGAGTGTGTACCCAGAAATGCAATTGTTGCATCATTTGATAATTCTTTAAAAAAATTTTTTTTGAGTAACTGCCATACTCTTTTCCATAACAGCTGCACCATTTTATGTTTCTAGTAACAGTGCACAAGGGTTCCAATCTCTTCACATCTTTGTCAACATCTGTTGTCTTGTCTTTTTGATAGGAGCCATCCTAATGAATGTGAAGTGGTATCTCAGTGTAGTTTTAATTTTCATTTTTCTAATGATTAATGATCATGAATCATCTTTTCATTTGCTTATTGGCTATTTGTATATCTTCTTCTGAGAAATGTCTATTCAAGAACTTTGCCCATTTTTGAATCAGGTTGTTTGCTTTTGTTGTTGTTATTGTTGAGGTTTAGGAGTTCTCTCTATACTCTGTATATCAATTCCTTACCAGATATATGATTTACAAATATTTTCTCCCATTCTATGGTTTGCCTTTTTACTTTGTTGATAGTGTCTCTTGATGCACAAATTACTAACATTTTTATAAATTCCAATTTGTTTATTTTTCTTTTCTTACCTATGCCTTTAGTGCCATATCCAAGAAATCACTGCCAAATCCAGGGTCATGAAGCTTTTGCCCTATGTTTTCTTCTAAGAGTTTTATAGTTTTAGGTCTTACCTAAATGGTTTTTAATCCATTTCGAGCTATTTTTTTTGTAATGGAGCTAGGTAAGGGTCCAATGTATTCGTTTGCATGGGAATACTCAGTTTTCCCAGCACCATTTGTTAGAAAGACAGTCAAATAGTCTTGGCACCCTTGTCAAAAATCATTTGACCATATATAGGAGGGTTTATTTCTGGACTCTATTTTATCTTATTGGTGTATATGTCTGTCTTTATTCCAGTACCACACTGTTTTGATTACTGTACCTTTGTAGTATGTTTTGAAATCAGAAAGTTTGAGTTTTCCTGCTTTATTTCTATTTGTCAAGATTGGGCTATTCAGGGTCTTTGATAGTCTACATAATTTTAGGATGGGCTTTTCTATTTCTGCAAAAAACATCATTGGGGTTTTGATAGGAATTTGAGTCTGTATGTCACTTTGGGTAGTATTGACATCTTAACAATATTAAGTCTTCTAATCTATGAACATGAAATGTGTTTCCATTTATTTATGTCTACTTTAATTTCTTTCAGCAATGCTTTATAATTTTTATTGCATAATTCTTTTATTTTCTTGGTTAAGTTAATTCCTAAGCATTTTATTCTTTTTGATGCTATTGTAAATGGAATTGTTTTATTAATATCTTTTCAGATTGTTCATTGTCAGAAATGCAACTGATGGGTGTTGACTTTGTTTCCTGCAGCTTTGCTGAATTCACTTATCCATTCTAACAGTTTGTTTTGTATGTGTATGTAGAATCTTTAAGGCTTTCTACATATAAGATCATATCATCTGCAAACAGAGATAACTTTATTTCTTCCTTTCTGATTTGGATGTCTTTGGCTCATTTCTTTTCATTGTTAAATACTATTCCATTGTGTGAAAGTGCCACAGTTTGTTTATCTACTCATCTATTGAGCAACATCTTGGCTTCTTCCAGTTTTTGGCAATTATGAGTAAAGCTACTAGAAACATTTGCATGATCTTTTGGTTGGATATAAATTTTCAAATTATTTGGGTAAATTCCTGGGAGTGTGATTGCTGGATAGTATGGTAAGAGTATGTTTAACTTTGTAAGAAGCTTCCGAATGGTCTTCCAAGGAGGCTGCACCATTTTGCATTCCCATAAGTGAATGAATGAGAGTTCTTGTTGCATGACATCCTCATCAGTATTGTCATTTAAAAAAATTGTAGCCATTCTAATAGGTGTGTATTTCATGTTTTAATTTGCAATTCTCTAATGATATGTAATGTTTGAGCATATTTATACATTTCTTTGTCATCTGTATGTCTTTTTTGGTGGGGTGTCTGTTCACATATTTTGCCTGTTTTTTAATTTTGTTGTTTGTTTTCTATTTTCTTATTCTTGAGGTTTAAGAGTTCTTTGTATATTTTGATATGTATTTTGCAATAATTTTCTCCCAATATATAGCTTGTCTTCTCATTCTCTTAACAGTGTATTTCACAGAGTAGACATTTTTCATTTTAGTAAAGTCCATCTTATCAATTATTTCCTTTATGAGTTATGCTTTTGATGTTTTATCTATAAAGTCAGCACCAAACCCAAGATTGCCTAGATTCTCTCCTGCATCATCTTCTAGAAACTTCATAGTTTTGAATTTAACATTTAGGTCTATGATTCATTTTGAGTTAATTTTTGTGAATGCTATAAGGTTTGTGTGTAGAATTTTTTTTTCTTTTTTGCATGTGTTTGTCCAGTTGTTTCAGCACCATTTGTTGAAAAAAACTATCCTTTCTCTATTGAATTGCCTTTGCTTCTTTTTCAAAGATCAGTTGACTTTATTTGCACGGGTTTGTTTCTGGGCTCTCTCTTCTGTTCCATTGATCTATTTGTCTATTCTTTTGCCAATACCGCAGTCTTAATTAGTGTAACTTTACAGTAGATCTTGAAGTTGGATAGTGTCAGTTCTCTGACTTTGTTCTTTTCTTCATTATTGTGTTAGCTATTCTGGGTCTTTTACCTTTTCATATAAACTTTAGAATCAATTTGTTAATATCCATAGAATAACTTGCTGGGATTTTGATTGGGATTGAATTGAATATATAGATCAAGTTGGGAAGAACTGACATGCTGACAATATTTACTCTTTCTACCCATAAACATGGAATATGTCTCCATTTATTTAGGTCTTCTTTAGCCTCTCATCAAAGTTTTGTCATTTTCCTCATATGCAGTATATATTTTAAAGACGAATTCCTAAGTAATTTTTTTTTTTTTTTTGGTGCTAATGTAGGTGGTATTATGTTACTAATTTCAAATTCCAATTGTTCATTGTGACATAAAGGTATTTAATTTTGTATATTAACCTTGTATCCTGCAACCTTGCTATAATTGCTTATTAGCTGCAGGAGTTTTTGTTGTTGTTGATGTTTCTTTGTGATTTTCTACATAGATGATCATGCCTTCCACAAAAAGGTTTTATTTCTTTCTTTTCAATCTGTATATCTTTTTATTTTCTTGTCTCATTGCATTAGCTAGGACTTTCAGTATAATGTTGAACTCGAGTAGTGAGAGGGAACATCTTTGCCTTGTTCTCAATCTTAGAAGAAAAACATCTAATTTCTCACCGTTACTTATGATGTTGGCTGTAGGTCTTTTGCAGATGTTCTCTACTAAGTTGAGGAAGTACCCCTCTATTCCTAGCTTGCTGAGAGTTTTTAATTTTGAATGGGTGTTGAATTTTGTCAATGCTTTTTCTGCATCTACTTATATCATCATAAGATTTTTTCTTCTTTAACCTGTTGATTTGATAAATTACATTAACCAGTTTTTGAATGTTAAACCAGCCTTGCATACTTGGAATAAATCCCACTTTTTTATGGTGTATAATTCTTTTTGTACATTGTTGGATTCTATTTGCTAATATTTTGTTGAGGATTATTAATGAGTTTGGTCCTAGTTTTCTGGTGGTTTATAGTTTTCTTTTGTTGTAATGTCTTTATCTGGTATTGGTTGCTGGCCTCACAGAATTTATTAGGAAGTATTCCTTATTCTTCTACCTTCTTGAACAAATTGTAGAGAATTGGTATCATTTGTTGCTTAAATGTTTAGTAGAATTCACAAGTAAAAACATCTGAGTGGGCTTGGTGCTCTCCATTTTGGAAGGTTATTAATTATCCAATTTCTTTAATAGATATAGGCTGTTGGAATACTCCTCATGCAAAAAACAAAACAAAAGCAAAACAAAATAAAAAAGATATAGGCATATTCAGATTATCTCTCCTTGTTTTAGTTTTGGTAGAATGTGTCTTTTAAGGAATTGGTTAATTTTTTCTAAGTTATAAAATTTGTGGGCAAAGAGTTATTAATATTGTTCCCTTATTATCCATTTAAGGTCCATGGGATCAATAGTGATGGCCTCTCTTTCATTTCTGATATTGGTAATTTATGTCTTCTCTCTTTTTTTTTTTGTTGTCTTAGCTACAGCTTTGTCAATTTTGCTGCTCTTTTCAAAAAAAACAGCTTAGACTTTGTTGACTTTTTCCTATTCCTTTCCTATTTTTAATTTCATTGATTTCTTCTCTTATTTTTATTTCTTTTATTTTGCCCGCTTTAGGTTTATACTGCTCTTCTTTTATCTAGTTTTCTAGCACAGGAGCTTAGATTATTAATTTAAAATCTTTCTTCATTTTTAATATTTGCATTCAATAATGTTATAAATTTTCTCTTTTTGCTACATCCAACAAATTTTTATAAGTTGTATCTTTATTTAGTTCAAAATGTTTTAAAATTTCTCTTGTGACTTCTTTGGCTCATGTGATATTTAGAAGTATATTGTTTAATCTCCAAGTATTTTGGGATTTTCTAGCAATCTTTTTGTCATTGATTTCTAGTTTAATTCTATTGTAGTCTGAGAGCATACTTTGTGTGATTTTTATTCTTTTAAATTTGCTTATGACCAAGAATGTGGTCTCTCTTGGTGAATGTTCCATGTGAGCTTGAGAAGAATGTGTATTTTATTTTTGTGGAATAAAATATTCTATAGATATCAATTTGATCCAGATGTTTGATAGTGTTGTCCAGTTTATTTATATCTTTATTGATTTTCCTGATGGATTTGCAAATTACTAATAGAGATGTGTCGAAGTCTTCAACTATAAAGTGGATTTGGTATCTGTTGTTAATTTTGGAAAATTCTCAGCCATCAGTGCTTCAAATATTTCTTCTGCTGACTTTCCCCTCTTCTCTTTCCAGTACTCCCATTACACTCATGTAACACCTTTTGTAATTGTTCCATAATTCTTGAATTCTGCTCCATTTTTTTTCTCACTTCATTTTCCCTTTGTATTTCAGCTTGGGAAGTTTCTATTGACATATCTTTAAGCTTACTGATTCTTTCCTTGGCTGTGTCCACTCTGCTGGTGAGCCCATAAAAGGCATTCTTTATTTCTGTTACAGTGTTTTTGATTTCTAGCATTTCCTTGGGTTCTTTATTAGAGTTTCCATCTCTCTTCTTATATTACTTATCTGTTCTTACATGTTGTCCACTTTTTTCATTAGAGCCCTTACATTATTAATCATAGTTATTTTAAATTCTTAGCCTAATGATTCCAAAATCTCTGTCATATCTTAATTTTGTTCTGTTGCTTGCTTTTTAACTTCAGACTATGTTTGTTTTTTGCCTTTTAGCATGCCCTGTTATTTTTTTGTTGAAAGCCAGACATGACATATTGGGTAATAGAAACTAAAGTGAATAGGTCTTTAGTGTCAGGATTTATGTTCATCTGGCTAAGAGTTAGGCTGTGTTTACTATTTGCTGTAGCTGTAGACATCTGAGGCATCAGTTTCCTCCAGTGCTTTTGTGTTTGTCTTTCCGTTGTCTTTGGGTTTCTCTAGAAACTCCTCCTTAAATAGAATCTGGGCCTTGCAGTTTTTTTCAGCTGCAATCCTCTGTTATTATACTGAAGCTCTGTTAATGTGGTAGTCAGGTGCCAGCATAAGAGAAGCATTCTATAGTCCTATGATTAGGTCTTAGTCTTTTAGTAAACCTGTGTCCTTGGGCTGTGGACTTCACAAGTGCATTCCAGTCCCCTTTTCACCATTGGGAATGCTGGGGCTGGGGGCTGGAGTTGAGTATTTTCCTCTCTACATAGGTTAGGCTCTGGTAAAGTAGTTTATTTTTATGATAGGTAGAGAACACAACACTCTGGGCATTTTCAAATGGTTACTTTTCCCTCCCCCTGCTGGAAGCATGAGGGAATATTTCTCCAATCTTCACCAGAACCTGGTGGTGCTCCTGGAAATAAACCTTGTGAAAGTCCGGATTCTCCTAAAACTGGGCCCCCAGGGGTTTTTAGTTCTCCTCCAAGTCCACATTCAGGCTGCAGCGGTTTGTCTTCCACAGTTTAAGTTTTCCTAATAGTTCCTGGCTCTGTTGACTTCTGTTAATGGTAAGCTGTGGTTCTCAGTATCTACCTCTTGTTCCAGTTTTTGGAGCAGTGGTTTGCCTTATGACCTCACCTCTCTGATGGACCAAGAAGAGTTGTTGATTCTCAGTTTGTTTAGCATTCTTCTTTTTTTTTGAGGACAAGAGTGATGACTTCTAAGCTCTTTCCATGTCAGGGAGGAAAGCAGAAGTCATTGAGCATCTTTTAGTTTGTTTATTTTCTACTTGTATATCTTCTTTGGTGAGGTGTCTGTTCAGATATTTTATTCATTTTAAAAATTGGGTTGTTTGTTTTCTTACTGTTGAGTTTAAGAGTTCTTTATATATTTTGAGTACACATCCTTTATTAGAAATGAACATTGCAAATATTTTCTTCCAATCTGTGGCTTGTTTCCTTAACACTGTCTTTCACAGAGCAGAAGTTTTTAACCTTAGTAAAATTTATCAATTTTTTTTTCATGGATCTTGCTTTTTGCATTATATATAAAATCTCATCACCAAACCCAAGGTTCCATGCTGCCTTTTCAATTAACATGTCTAGACTTCTCATAAGTCATTAAATATTCCCCAGTAATCTTGAAATTTAAAGGCTCCATAGGAATTCATGTATATCAGTGCATCATAATTAATTTAAGCATTTCTATAAAGCTGGGAATTATACAATTTCCATTTTTTTATAATTATAAGTAATACTTATGAGAAAGCTAACATAACATTATCATTAATGTCTCCATTTAATTTTATAGCTAAAGCATTAATAAATCAAAATATGTGGATATCGAGACTCAATCAAATTATCACAGTGTTGAAAAATTTGCACTTTCATTGAAATGCGAGTCTATTATTCTTAAAAACATTTGACAATTGCTAAAAAGAAGATATTTACTTTGTTAAAAGGCAAAACTAACCTATGGTCATAGAGTCAAAATATTGGTTTTCTTTGTGGGTGTTAACATCATGAGGGAGCCTTCTGGGAGTCAGGAATGTTCTATATTTTGATCAGAGTGGTGGTTAAATAGTTGCCTACATATGCAAAATTAATGAAACTGTACACTTAAAATGTCTGCACTTGGCTGTATTAAATTATATTTTAATATAAAGTAAGTAAAAGAGAAAAATCACAGCACTTTTTGCTTACATTTTAATTTATTTGCGTTTTTCATGTGTGTGTTAATTGCTTTATTATTTCTTGTGGTTACTATGTTTCCATTCTTAAATCAGGAGGCTATTTGTTTTATTGATTCAGAAGACATTTTAAAACATTTACCTAATGCATTTTCCAATTATTACAAATACTGCATAAACTTTTAACAATAAGTAATTTGCCGAATGTGGAACACACATGTCATCAGGATTTTTTCTGGCCAGAAAAGAATTTGAGCTGCTCCATAACGGCATCTTTTTAATAACTTTGGGGAAAATCCCCTACCAGGTGTATCATGTATCACCAATCTCTATGTGCTCAGTTGACTTAGAGATCAAGTTTGTATATATTTTTCATTCAGAAATAAAGTCATTGTCTAACATAAAACCCTCAGGACCTTGTTAATTTCTCTTCTGAGCTGACTCATACGGAATGTGCATCTATATGCAGGCTACAGGAATAGTTGTGAAATCATAATTATTGAGAATCAAAAAGCGTTCATAAAAATGAAGAGAATTAAGGGTTAAGCAACTTGGGTCCAGTCCTGATATAGCCAATAACTTGCTCAGTGTGACCATGGGCAAGTTTTGACTATGAGATTCACTATCCTTACCTATAAAGCATGATGTTTTGGCAAGTTCAGTGATGACAGATGGTTTTCAATTAAGTGTCAGCTTTATAGATTGGTGGTGAATGACCAGAAAGTTTTACTGAAAAAACAAAACACAAAACAAAACAGCGAAGCCTCACCTTGGGTTATTGAATATAATGCCATGATTTATTAGTGATGTCTGCCATAGGTACGACAACAGAGAATGGTACTACCTATGTAAAATAGTTGCTGTTCCTGGATGAAATAGTACTTAATCTCTTCTCTAATTTGATTCTTCTGTGATTATCTGCAAAAGATCAAATCAGAAAGCAGAGATGCTAAGACATTAGGAATTGGCAGGGAAGTGTTCTTTGCAGTCAATCCCAAGACAGACAGAATAGCACGGTGGTTACAAGTCTGAATCTGGATACTTGGAACACTAGTTAATGTCTGTGTTAGAGAAGGCACAAGGTATTTAATTTCTTTACATTCAGATTTCTTATCAATTCTTTATTTTTCTTGTGTGAAAATGGGGTTTATTATGAATATTAAATTATCTGACATTAAGACCTGGCTTTGAAGAATGAGTACCATGTGGTAAGTGATCAATAAACTAGCTGTAGTCAATAGTCAAGTATGGTGGGTGTAGTGTCCAAAAGATAAGCGGACATAGACATGCTGCGGGGATGATCCTTGGGAAATGTCTGTGCTATAGATGAAGAAAGAAAAAAGTCTCCCAGAAACAGGGGAGAAGTGAGGTGCTGGGATCCTGCCATGAACCAGAAGAGTGGACTGTTCTGGGGACTCAGGGAATGGGAGTCAGATCCCAGTGTTGACAGATGCCAAGTGTCACCAGGATCCTACTTCTACAGGAAGTTCAGAGATCTCAGTTGGCAAGCAACTTTGATTATGCAATTTCCCTCTCTTGTTTCATTTTTAAACTGCATTTGAGGAATCCCAATGTAAAAAGTTAAAATGAAACTTTACGCCATGGAAGCTCAGCAGCTGTCCTGTCCAGTGACCTGGCTGTGTTATTCAAGGAAGTGGTCATTCTGCCTTTTTTTTTTTTCTCCTTGGTGGCTTCCCAATGAGCAGTTTTATAGAGAAGACTTGACAACTTGCCTGTGGGTCGGTGGCTTATGAAGGTGAGTCTGAGATCAGAAACAACGATCTGTGAGTGAAGGCAGAAACGGACAGCCTGCTGTAGAAGCAGATCTTCTGGATTTTACCTGACTCTCAGGGAATGTAGTTAGATGGGAGAACATCCCGGGAGTCAGGATTTCTGCCTTTGTTTTTTTAAGCTCTATTGCAAATGTCATTAATGGTCACAATATCATAGAATGAGTTGAAAGAGACATTTGCACATAATTTATTCAACCCTTTTCCTTTGCAAATGAGAGAAGGAATTACACACAAGTGAAACAATTTGTCATAGTTTTTACAGTTACTCCATGACAAGTCAGGACTGGCAAGTGGGCATGTCAGAACAAAAGCCATCATGCAATTCCAGTTAGAGGGCAAGAACCAGGAGAAAACTACAGTGAGGTGCCCAGGAACCTCAGAGACTCTCCAGTGCACTGGCCCCCAGACCTGCCTGTACTGTCAGGATGCCTTGAGCAGTTATTAATAATATGGAAGGGATTGTGGTAATATATTATGGTGGTAAAAAACCTTAATACATTATTTTAAAAATGTGTGATGCTTTATTAATAAAAATATTATTTTCTTTATAGTCAAAACTAACGTATAGTGGTAGAATTGAGACCAAAGGTTCCCTTTTTGGTGGTGGTGGTTAACTGGCAGGGCGGCATGAGGAAGACTTTTGGGGTTTGGAAATATTCTACAAATGTTGTTCTGGGTGGTGTACATATGTAAATTGATTTAACCTCACTGAACTTTATTGCAGGAAGGTATTACCTTAATTAAAAAGGAAGTAAAAATAATTCCAGTATCAGCTTGTTTAAATTGTTATTTATTGGTTGGTATTTTCCTGTGCATGTTCAACGGTTTATGTTTTTATCTTGTGGATTACATGATAGTGTTCTTAGCATAGGATTTCAATTATTTTTTAAAATTTATTTATAAGAGGCTTTAGAACTTCTACCTCTTGTTTATTCTATTTTTAAAAACACTGTGTTACAGTGGCAGAACCACGTGGCTAGAGGCGGGTCCTCCCCTCTCCTTGGACCAAGGGGGGAGCACCAGCCTGCAGGGTCTGGCCCACTGAGGTGTGCCCAGCAGAACTGCATGGTGCTAGGGGCTCATTCTAAGACCACAGATTCTGGAACAGGACCCAAAGTGCTTTAACATAACCGCCACCACACCTACTGTCAAGCTAAGACAATTCACCTCCACAGTAGCAACCAGGGCCACTCCACAGCCAACTTCAGTGTACTAGAAGAAGCAAATCCTCTACCAAATGACCAAACATCAATGAAAAATTACTAGAAGTACAAACAAACAAGAAGAAATGACACCACCAAAAGAATACAGTAATGCTCCAAAGTCAGACTCCATGGAACAGGGAATCCTTGAAATGTCCAAAAAAGAATTTTGAACAATGATCTTAAGAAAACTTGAAGAAATAAAGGAAGACTCAATTAGAGAACACAATAAAACAAGAAAAAATATCCAGTATATGAAGGAGGAAATCTACAAAGAGATTAATACCTTAAAAAAGAGTGTAGCAGAACTTCTAGAAATGAAAGATTCACTCAATGAAATAAAAAAAACACACCTGAGGGCTTGAGCAGCAGGGTAGAGGAAGCAGAAGAAAGAATTTCAGAGCTTGAAGATGATCTTTTTGAAATAACTCAGGCAGACAATAAAAAAAGGAAAAAAGAATTTAAAATAATGAGGAAAATCTAAGAGAGATAGCAGACAACCNCTGCAGGGTCTGGCCCACTGAGGTGTGCCCAGCAGAACTGCATGGTGCTAGGGGCTCATTCTAAGACCACAGATTCTGGAACAGGACCCAAAGTGCTTTAACATAACCGCCACCACACCTACTGTCAAGCTAAGACAATTCACCTCCACAGTAGCAACCAGGGCCACTCCACAGCCAACTTCAGTGTACTAGAAGAAGCAAATCCTCTACCAAATGACCAAACATCAATGAAAAATTACTAGAAGTACAAACAAACAAGAAGAAATGACACCACCAAAAGAATACAGTAATGCTCCAAAGTCAGACTCCATGGAACAGGGAATCCTTGAAATGTCCAAAAAAGAATTTTGAACAATGATCTTAAGAAAACTTGAAGAAATAAAGGAAGACTCAATTAGAGAACACAATAAAACAAGAAAAAATATCCAGTATATGAAGGAGGAAATCTACAAAGAGATTAATACCTTAAAAAAGAGTGTAGCAGAACTTCTAGAAATGAAAGATTCACTCAATGAAATAAAAAAAACACACCTGAGGGCTTGAGCAGCAGGGTAGAGGAAGCAGAAGAAAGAATTTCAGAGCTTGAAGATGATCTTTTTGAAATAACTCAGGCAGACAATAAAAAAAGGAAAAAAGAATTTAAAATAATGAGGAAAATCTAAGAGAGATAGCAGACAACCTTAAGCACTCTAACATTTGAATCATGGGTATTCCTGAAGGGGAGGAGAAAGGAAAAGGTATTGAAAACCTATTCAAGGAAATAGTAACAGAAAACTTCCCAGGTGTAGGGTGAGACTCAATGAAATAAAAAAAACACACCTGAGGGCTTGAGCAGCAGGGTAGAGGAAGCAGAAGAAAGAATTTCAGAGCTTGAAGATGATCTTTTTGAAATAACTCAGGCAGACAATAAAAAAAGGAAAAAAGAATTTAAAATAATGAGGAAAATCTAAGAGAGATAGCAGACAACCTTAAGCACTCTAACATTTGAATCATGGGTATTCCTGAAGGGGAGGAGAAAGGAAAAGGTATTGAAAACCTATTCAAGGAAATAGTAACAGAAAACTTCCCAGGTATAGGGCGAGATACAGACCTTCAGATCCAGGAAGCCCAAAGGTCCCCAAACAGATTCAACCTAAAAAGATCCTCCCCAAAACATATTATAGTTAAATTTGCAGAGCTCAAAGACAAAGAGAGAATTCTATAAGCAGCAAGAGAAAAGTGTCAGGTCACTTACAAGGGAACCCCCATCAAACTAACAGCAGACTTCTCAACCAAAACCCTACAGGCAAAAAGAAAATGGAATGATATATTCAAAATACTGAAAGGAAAAAAATTGCCAGCCAAGAATTCTTTACCCAGCAAGACACTCCTTCAGAAATGAGGGAGAAATAGTGTATTTCCCAGACAAACAAAAGTTGTGGGAGTTCACCACCACATGAAAAGCCCTGTGAGTTCTCAAGGGAGTCATTCATTCGGAATCTGAATAATGGTGACTACTATCACAAATACACAAGAAAGAGCAAAACACACTGTTAAAACAAAAATGCCAGCAAGAAAGAGATAGAAGCTAAATCATCCCACCTTAAATTCCCAACTAATATTGAAGAAGAGAAGTAAAAGGGGAAATAATGATCAAAAGATATTTAAACCATCTATACAAGAAGCAAGCAACACTTGTCAATAACTACCCTAAATGTGAATGGACTAAACTCCCCATTCAAAAGACACAGACTGAATGATTGGATTAAAAAAGCTAGACCCAAGTATATGGTGTCTTCAAGAGACCCACTTTACCTGTAGAGACACACATAGACTAGAAGTGAAGGGATGGAAAGAGATATACCATGCAAATGGAAACCAAAAATGAGGAGGAGTAGCTATTCTTATAATAGACAAAATAGGCTTTAAGCCAAAAAACAAACAAACAAACAAATGACATAGAAGGCCACTATATAAACATAAAGGGATCTATCCAGCTGGAAGACATAACAATCATAAACATGTGTGCACCCAATACAGGAGCACCCAGATATATAAAGCAAATACTCTTAGACCTAAATAAATCTGTAGCATTTATATACTCAAATAATGAATTAATAGAAAGTGAAATAAAGAAAGTAAGCCCATTTACAATTGTTGCAAAAAACATAATAATAAAATGCATAGGGACCAATTTAACCAAAGAGGTGAAAGACCTCTACAATGAGAACTACAGGCCACTTCTGAAAGAAATTAAAGAAAACACAAAAAGATGGAAAGATATTCCATGCTCTTGGATTGAATGAACCTGGAGAAATTTATGTTGAGTGAAAGAAGCAAAGCACAGAGGGATAAATACCACATGTGCTCACTCATATGTGGGAGCTAAGAGAGAAAGGAAGGAAAGAAAGACCACAGCAGTGCGTTGGTCTCACAGAGGGAAGGAACATTCCTAGGGCTACAAAGTGGAGTAGGGGGGAAAGGCGGAGGGAGATAATTGGGTGGGGGACACAGGGTACAAAAGTAATTTCTGGTAATGAGTATGCCCCCAGTATGAATCTGGCCATGACATCATTGGCACGAGGGGTGACAATTAGCTTTGCATCTCATGAATATTCATAAAAACCAAATAAATACATAAATAAATAATTGAAAACAAAATATGATCAAGTTTACTTTAAAAAAAAGAAAAAAAAAACCCACTGTGTCACTTTTTTTTTTTTTTTTGTCTTTTGTCTTTTTCCGTGTCCGGCAACGGGATCGCAACCCTCNTCCAAAGCGATCTACAGATTCAATGTAATCCCCATCAAAATACCAATGACATTCTTTACAGAAATGGAAAAAAACAATCTTACCTTTCATACAGAACAACAAAAGACCCTGAATAGCCAAAGCAATCCTGAGCAAAAACAAAAGTAAAGCTGGAGGCATAACACTACCTGACTTCAAATTATACTACAAAGCTATTGTAACCAAAATAGCATGTTACTGGTATAAAAGTAGACATTTAGACCAGTAGAGTAGAATTGAGAACCCAGAAATCACCCCTCAGGCTTATAGCCATCTGATATTGGACAAAGGCAACAAAAATCTACATTGGGGAAAA
>NW_007727193.1:41046-53631 GCF_000696425.1 Galeopterus variegatus
CTCCGGCGCCGGAGGGGGGACCGCCAACGGGGCCGCAACCCTCGGGGTTGCTCCCGCACCTCGCTCAGCCAGTGAGCAGGAACCGGTCCATATGTGGGATCCGAACCCTCGGGCAGGAGCGCCGCCGCGCTTCCCAAGCGGCGCACTATCCAGTGTGCCACCGGGCCGGCCCCACACTGTGTCACTTTTTAATAATACAGAAGTGACAGAGCTCGAAACCTATCAGTGATCTCAGGATTTCCTCTGGCAACAAGGAACGTAAACCCTTAATTAAAAAAAGCATTTGGGACTGTCCCCTGCCAATTGCATCATATAACACTGATATACATATTCAAGTTTTGTTTAGGAATTAAGTTTGTATAAACCCCCAGTCCACATGCCAGGTCAGTGTCCTGCAAAATAAGCTCAAAGCATTTTTATTTTCCAGTGATGTGGCTTGATACAAGGTGTTTCTGGAGGCAAGAAATAGAAGTAGCAGTAAAATTCAGTTATGAGGAAAGAAGTGGGTTAGTAGAAATACAGGGCATTTATGTCGTGTCCAGCATAATCTGGGTTTGCCTGCTAAGTGGCCATGTGACCTAACTAAATTCTGTTACGTCCACCTGGTTCATGTATAAAATGCAGGGCTTCACAACATAGGGAATGGCAAATAGGTTTCAATGCAAGTGTCAGCCCAAGAGGGTTGTTGCAAAAGATAGTGAGGCCATGTATGAGCTATGAGAAACGGTGATGTGATTCTTTCCTGAGATCCTCCATGGGCACAGGATTGGGGTGGGCCCAGTTCTGTGACCTGTTGGCTGTTTCTGGGGCCAGAGATGTCTATGCTCCCTTCTATTTTATTCTCCTGTGGTTGATTATCTTCTTGAAATGGATCCAGTCTGAGACCTGGACATTTAGGGCACTAGGAATTGGCAGAGAAGAGTTCTTTGCTGCTTGGCTCTAGGACAGGCAGGATGGTGATTAAGATAATGGACTCTGGAGCCAGACTGCCAGGATTGGATGCTTGGAAGCTTTGGATACTTATTTCAGCTCCTATATCTCAGTTTCCCTATCAGTAAAACAGGTGGGAATTAAATGGGTTGACATAGGAAAAGGGCATTGAACAGTGAGTTGTTAGCCTATGGTGAGTGTATAATAAGTTAGCTTTTATGGATATTGATAATGAGGGAAATTTAATGATCAGAGGATGCTCGAAAGGGACTCAGGATGTGGACTTTTAGACAGAAGGATTCCTTTAACTGGCTTCATGCACCCTTATGAAAACATGTGGTAAAGATAGGCCTTCAGGATTGCCTGTGCTGTAGATGAGGAAATAGAAGGGTTCCCCAGACACAGATCTTGCATGAACCAGACGTGCAGAAGGCATGTGACAAATATCCCAGAAGTGACAGACACTGCGAGGCACCATGCCCAAATTCTGCAGGGAGTTCAGAGATTGTCGTCAGCAAGTCTCTCTGATTTTGCAATCCCCCTTCTTTTGGTTTTGGTTTTAATCTGGATTTGAGAAACCTTAGTGTAAAAACTAAAATGAAACTTTAGACTTCCCAGGCTCTGCAGCTGTTTAGTCCAGCTGCCTGGCTGTGTTCCCCAGGGAGGGGGTCATTCTGCCTTCTCTTTCTCGCTTCCTTGGCAGCTTCCTAGGTAGCAGTTATCTAAAGCAGATATGACAACTTCTCTGTAGTGTGGGAGCTGGTGAATGGCGAGACTGTGGCCTAGTAGTGGCCAGAAAAAAAGTAGCATTGAGAAAGAAATGGGTCTCCTGCAGTGGAAGCTGCTCTCTGTCTTCTTATTTCCAAGGAATGCAGTAGGGTCAGGTAGAAGAATGTCCTGGTATCACATGTTCTGGCCACACTCTTCAGCTTTGTCCCAGATTTACTCAGGGATCATGAAATCACAGAAATCATGGAAAGAAACATTAGGAGGAAGAGATGAAGTGCTTTACAGCAGGTCACACAGCTGCTTCATGGTGAGCCAGGACAGGAAAGTGAACAGAGGACAACATAGGACATAGGCAGGCCATGGCCAAGACCAAGTTCAAGACAGTGGGGCAGAACCCAGACGTGAGAGCACAAGGGACCTCAGAGAGCGTCCAGTGCTCTAGTCCCAGGCTGGGTTGTACTTTAGGATCCCCAGACAAACTGGTTAAAAACCTGATGGGGTACTTTCCCACAACCTGATGTCCTGACTCAGAATCCTGGGATAAGGCCTGGCAGAACCAGTCCTGGTGACTTGCAGCCAATTTAAAAACCATCAGTCTAGTACAAAAGCACTTTCATGGATGGGTAAGCTGAGTCCCATGGAAGGAAAATGGTTTGCACAAGCTCACTTGACAGTTTAGTGCAGAGGTGCAGCTAAAGGAAAAGTTGATGCTGCAGTGCTCGGGGATGTGTACCACGTCTGAGCTTAGTCCCTGGTCCCTGCTGGGAACTCTCCTCTACCCCACATGGCAAATGTTTGACTTTCTAGTTTCATTCTACAAGAGTTGGAGGACAAATGGGCTGAGTATTTCTTCATAATAAAGAGGCATGGCATGACAAAGGGAGTGCAAACAAATTCTATCTGAGTTTGGGCACACGGGGCCCACCTCACTGCCCCCTGCATATTATATCCCCCACCTTCTACCCAAGACTTGCCTAGTTGATCATTCACTGTGATAATGGCCCTCACTTCCTAGAACTGTGCCCTCACCCCCACTGCCAGCTTCACCCTTCCAGCTTCATGTTACCCTCCAAAGAAAACATAATTCCCTGATTTTATAAACAGAATGTATTCTTGAAAATCCCAGATCCACACGACAACCTGGAATCAGAGAGTCTTCTGAGTGTCAGTGCATATGGTGACACCTTAGTCATTTTTATTACAAGTCACTGTGTGCTCTTACACTAGGTTGAGTTTTAGAATTCACTCCTGATTAGTGTTTGGAGATGAGATCTTGGTAGCAGGATAAGAGGTACACAGGACTACTGGATCTGGCATGAAGACGATATTGTCTGGTTACTAATCTCTCCCAGGACTTTGGATGCATTTTTGAGGGCTTTGATGAAAAACCTGTGTCTATGAAGGCAATGCCCGGACTAGGCATGGGTTCATAGTAATCCAGGTCCCTGGCGTGTTCATGAGTGCAGATTTGAAATACTTTCCCTTCCAACTCTTCCCCAGCCGGTGCATTTGATGACGTCTGCCAAAAGGCATGGCTTCTAGAGCTGGAGGAACTTGTGGGATCATCTGCCAGATTCCCTCACTTCTTGCCTGTAACACAGTATTATCCTCACTTAGTGGAGAGGGAAACTGAGGCCCAGAAAGAGAGCTTGATATGCCTCAATGTACAAGAAATCAGTGCCACTTCTGGAACCAGCACCAATATCTCCCACTTCCTAGGCTGGGACTTTTCCAGTGCCACATGCTTGTGCATATACTGCTCTCTACAGAAGCTCTCTCTCTCTCTCCCCAGCAGGCATAAGCCCTTCTGGCTGGTCTTCACTCACCATCACATCTTGTCTGGATCATTGCTCTCTGGCCCTTGCTTCCACACCCCATCCTGCGTGGCCATCAGCTTTCTCTTCCTCAAGCACGCCTCTGATTAGGCCATTTCCCTTCCCTGCTAGTTCAAACACCTTCTGTGTCTTCCTGTCACCTTCAGAATTGTACCCAAACTGTCCATTTGACATTCAAGATCCTCCAAAACCTGGCTTCAGGCTTGCATTCTAAAATTTCTAAACTTTTCTCCTATTCCTGGACTGAAATCCAGCCAGATGAGATTTCTGCTTCTTGCTTACCCTTCTCTTGTCCCTTCTGACCTACCTCAATAGAACCCTCTCCTTTGGTCTCATCCTTTAAGACATGCTCTGCTTAAGCCTCTTCTTCACGGAAAAGTGTAACCACTGTCTGTTGCCACCTCTCTTCCTCTTCCTGAGGTTTCAATTCACATACGATGGGTATTTCTCTGAGTTGAAGATAGATTGGATGTGAATGAGGTAGAGAGAACATTTCAGAGGCTCTTGCAACTGATTGGGTGGTAGTCTTCCTTTGGAGGATGAGAGAGGGTGGTGGGCAGGAGAGGAAGGAGTGGCTGTGGGCTGGTGCTGGGAAAGAGACTGAAGTTCTTGGGTGCCAGGAGGCTGACACTGGGCACTGGAACCGCAATGCCTGAGGAGGCTTGTCTGTCTTGAACCTGCATGGAGATCAGCCAAGTCAGAAGATCATTCACTGTGATAATGGCCCTCACTTCCTAGAACTGTGCCCTCAACCCCACTGCCAGCTTCACCCTTCCAGCTTCATGTTACCCTCCAAAGAAAACATAACTCCCTGATTTTATAAACAGAATGTATTCTTGAAAATCCCAGATCCACACGACAACCTGGAATAGGTCTGTTTCCAAAGCTGATGTCCAGGAAAGAGCCCCGAGACTAGTTTTAGGGGCCTGGACTTCCAGTTCTGGCTCATGCCACTGACAGTGTGGCCACTTCTGGTCCCCATTACAACATACATCCCATTTTTGAAATGCAGAGTTTGCAGTGATATTCTGAAGACCTTTATTGATCTGATTGTGGAGGTGGTCACCACTGCTTTAGGAGGGGAGGGGCCTTACCTGGCTGAGCAAACACCTGGAGCTCATGGCAGCTGCTGTGAGCAGCAGGCACAGTAGCGCTGTGGAGACTTGCATGCTGGAGGGCAAAAGTTAGAGGTTTCTAGGTTTTTCTTGGCTTCTCTGCTTCTGTGGTGCTTCACCTGAATAGAGTCATGATCTATTACTAAAGGAGGCAGAGAATTAGAGAGATGAGAGGAAATTCATGGACAGAGTTATGGTCAAGGAATGATGAAATGTGATCCAAACTCTGCAGAGTAGGGACTGGGCCCTGGGAGGTTTCCAGGATGTCTAAAGGAACCAGTGGGCTGGGAGTGAGCGCATTTTCCATCCCCTGCTGAGACTAATGGGGGCGAGATAAAAAGGAAAGTGTGATTATGTCCCACCTAAGGACAGGAAATGCTCTGAGATGATCGTCTTCCGGGCTCCACTTCCCTGCACTGATACAGCTTCTGTAGAAAAGGAAGGAAGACAGGACATGGCAGTCATCAGAGAGAGGAACAGGTCCAAATTTTCTCCCGTCCCCACCTCTGGTATAATCCCCATCATGGGTTCAGACTGTGGCTGGGATTCCAAACAGAGGTTTGAAAATCCTCTGTATTTCTAAACCTTGCTAATCACAGCCCAGGATGGTGCTCAATTAGAACTTTGGTTGAATTAAGGGCTACGGAAATCTTACAGTTATAATGATCTTGGATTGTAGCATCAGAGGACATCAAAGCTGGGTGGCATGTGAAGATCTTGGAGTGCTGTGATTTTCCAACCTTGGTTTAGCTATCTAAGTCCTTCCCCGAGTGAAATCATAGAGGGATCCCAGGATATCACCAGGGCAAGTGGAGCAGCCCGTGCAATGCAGGAACTGAAAGCTCCTGTCCTTCACACCCAGCTCCAGGAACAACACAGTGTGAAACATGCTGGTCCAGTAAACCCCCTGCCTCCAATGCCCACATCAAGGCAAGGATCTGATGCACTATTGATGGACAAAGTGTGAACACAACCCAGACATGGCTTCTACTGGCTCCCTCCAGTGGACAGTCTGTGCAGAAGTGAGAAGTTCTCAGTGCAGGGCACTGCAGAAAAACTGCAGTGGACACTGGCTTGGAAGCATTTCAGAGACGTTTGTCCAGCTACCCCTGCACTCCACTCTCATCCCTGCTTCTGACTTTGCTCCTGCTGATCTCACTGTCCACTTTTTGAATAGTGTGTCATTTTTCCTCCATTATTCCAAATTCCAGCAATTGTTTGCAATTCGACTTCCATCCTCCCTTCTCCATGCATCCCCCAAGACTGCTCAGATTTCACACTAAACAAGAGCCATTCTATCACCCAAGTTATACATTTTATTCACTTGACAGTACACCTGGCAGACTGGGCCTGCATCTTTCTTTCTAATCAGTGGAAAAGGTTTTCCCTAGGCTCCCTATGAACCAACAGACAGTGTTCATTGGAAACCTATAAATGACATATGGGCATGGAAAAAGGCACAAGAACCCTTCCCAGAGGAGACTGAACACCTTTTCTAGATGTCAGATCAATGGATCAAGGGATATGTCCTTCAACTGAACTTCATCAAGGTTAAGCCTCCAGGTGTCCCTGTCCTGAGACCAGCGAAACTGCCCACTGTGTCTACTAGATGGATGTGCTCACAATCATCAGGTATGGAGAAGGATGAAGAATAAGATGCTGTACTTCAGTTTCTGCTTCAGGAAGTAGTGGGATAATACACTTGTAAGGATTGAATAAGTTGATGCATAAAAAGTGCTTTGAACAGTGAGTAGTACAAAGTAAGTTCTCAGTAAGTTTACCAGTCGTCACTTTTAGGAACTTCATAAGAAGTGTGGCCAGGGGACACCGGGAAGGGACTCAAAGTGTAAGAAAATAGAATTCTCACAATTTCTCCCAATCCAGGAAACTCGTGTTTCCAAATTGAGACACGTTGCAGTGGGCATGGTTTTCCAAGGACTGCCCTACGGATTCCAGATAGAGGGAAGAGGTCCCAGGCTCCTTGCCAAAGAACAGATGTTCAGAGTGCTCTGAGCCTCAGGGGAATGGGGCTGATGTGGTCCAGGGTGACAGTGTCTGAGTGATACCAGAGTCATCACTGGGCAAGTGTTCAGAGATTCCAGGCAATCAGTCTGTTATTTTCATTTCACAGATTCCCTCCCCAGATTCAGCTTGATGCTACCTGCAGAACTTCGGGAACATAGAGTTTGTGAGTGTTATTTGATTTAATCCTGACCAACCTTAGCGGTAAGTGCTTTTATCGTGCTCATTATAAAAATGAAAGAACTGAGGCTTAGAGAAGCTAAGCGCCTTATTCACTCAGGGCAAATCCTGTGGACCTGCCCTTAACTGTGCTGAGCACACACCCTCTGCCTTTGTTTACAGTGCTGTTTGCCTGTTAGTCACATGATCCTCTGGTGGCACGTCTTTATCCTTACTTTGCCAGTGAGATTAAATGATTTGGGGGAAAGCCAGAGCTGCAAGGCCAGGAGGTAGAATAGGGCTCCCTAGCCCCACTCCCACTCTGACACATTGAACTAGAATCTCTGGGGAAGATAACTTAGAATCTGTGTTTTTAGACATGTCCCTGGATGATTTTAATGCACAGTCAATTAGAAGCCATATATCTAGTTCAAGAACGCGTTTCATCATTGGGTAACAATGCCCAGTAAGAACACATGAGTTTCCGAAAGTTATTTACAAAGTAGCCGCGGAACAAGGCCAGGACTCGGAGGTCATGCCCCAGGCCCATGCCCTGCATCTTGCATGGAAGTAGAGGATGCTGTGCTTACCAGCTCTGCCTGTTACCAACGCCCAAAGTTCAGCTGCTCTCTGCTCAGAAACAAAAGACTTGTCAGTCCCAAATGTTGGTGCGAGGCAGGAAGTTTATTATCAGACCTCTGAGGAGACCAAGTTACAACTGTCTCTGAGTCTCAGGGTTTGGGGGAGTGGTTTATATAAGACATAAGGACGAAGGGAGAAACGTTTTGAAAAACACCATGGCAACAGGGTCAGCTACCACATGCAGATCAGCATGTTTTAATCTCTGTCCTTGAGCTCAGTCCTGTGATGCTGGAGTCAGATTTCTTGGCTTTGACTTTATCTCCTTCCTGGAACATCTGCAGCGTTAAACGAGCCTGCTAGTTTTGTAAGTTGCCAAGCTATGGCCATGCTTTATTACTCCTACAAACTTCAGCGATGGTTATTGCCCAAGCAGAATTCTTTCCTCAGCATTAAGTGCAAACATGGCTGCCCTTATGCTAAACTAATATTTGTGATGCTTTAGAGCCTGCTCCATCTGTCAGGACCAAGGGAGTCATTCCCAGCTTCAGCAGCATGGCCAGCCAGCAGGTCTCCACTAAGTGCCTCTCTGTGAACTGCCCTTGGCTGGAGAGAGCTTCCTTCTTCAAGGTCTCAGCACCCTTTCTTGGAATACCCCACATTAATGATTTGTTGACATAAGCATGTAAAGGCCTGGTCCCCGTTTCCTAATTTGGGACAATTCTAAAGGGTCATTCCAGCTCCAGAGCACCCATATGATTATATGGCATACTGGGACATTCCCTCCAAGGTAAGAGACTGATTTATTGCATCTTTCTCCTCCCACTGTGACAGAAGAGGTCCTGTACTTGGTAGGCAGCTTATCTGTACCTGGGAAGGCTACTCTGCCCCACATCCACAAAAGGGTGCCAGTGTGACTGTGGTGCTGAACAGGAACAGGCTCTGCGGCAGGTCCAGGCTGTGGTGTAAGTGATCCTGCAACTTGGGCCAAACAACCAGACATCGTTATGGTTTCAGCGTTCACTGTGATGGGAAAAGAAGCCCACTGTTCCCTCTGCAGTCCATGGTTTAGTAGAACAACCTGGGGTTCTGGAGCAAGGTCAGACCATCTGAAGAGAACTTACATCTTTTGGAAAAAAGTTCCCAGTGTGCTACTAGACTCTTACAGAGACAAAGAGCCGGACCACAGGAAGTCAAGTGACTTTGCAGCCAGCACTGCCCATCGTGAGCTGGGTTCAGTTAAGTCAACCAAGTCACAATGACAGCTGGGCCCAGCAGCAATGCGTTGTAAAATTGAAGCCATCCATTGAGATTGTGCACAAGCAGGGCCAGAAGTCACAGAAAGCCACAGAAGCAGGTGGCTCAGGCCCCATGTCATGTCACAATGACAGCTGGGCCCAGCAGCAATGCGTTGTAAAATTGAAGCCATCCATTGAGATTGCGCACAAGCAGGGCCAGAAGTCACAGAAAGCCACAGAAGCAGGTGGCTCAGGCCCCATGTCATCCATACTGCAATGCCAATGCTCAGTTCACTCCACGACTGCCTGAGGAAACGCTTATGACACATGATGAGAGAAGAGAAAGTCTGAGCTTGGCTCAGAGATGGTTCAGCCCGGTATGTGGACACAAGCCAAGACTGGATGGCAGTTGTTCCACAACTCAGAGTGGCCTTGAAAGACAGAAGTGAGCAGAAGCCCTTGGGGCAGTTTTCCTGGTCATGTGCTTGTGTGGAAAGAGAGGTGGCCTGAGGTTAGAATATGCATAGACTCATAGATAGTGGTGAATAGTCTGAATTGTTGGTCAGGGGCCTGAAAAGAGAAAGGTAAATGATTTGGGTGCAAGGTGGTCTGGGAGAGAGGCATGTGGATGGACCCATGGGACAGGGCACAGCATGTGAATGTGGTGTTAATGCCCACAGAGAATTTGGACCACAAGAGGGCACTGAGTGACCAAGTAAACAGAATGACTCGGCCACTTGACACTAGCCAGCTTCTGATATTGGCCACTACAGTGCTGGGACAGCGGGAGCGTGAGCAAAGTAGTCCTGGTAGCAGGGGTTCAGATTACACTTGGGCCCCACAGCAAGGGCTCTCCTCACCAAGACTGACGTAGCTGAATGTCCAACCTGCTATAACAGAGGCCAGTGTTGAGCCCCTGCTATGGCATCACACATCAAGAAAACTAACCAGCTATTGGGTGGAAAGTACACATTTGATTACATTGCACCTGCTCTACCCTGAAAGGGGCAATGAGTCATCTTAATTGGAGCAGACTCTCTTTCCAGGTACAGTTTTGCCATTTCTGTCCCTAGTACCTAAGCCAGCACTATTATCTGAGAGCTTGTAGAGTGTTTGCCCATTGGCATGAGACCCCACATAACGTCACTATAGACCAAGAGACACTCTGCAGAAAATGAGTGCAACACTGGGAAGGTGACCATGGGACCCACTGATCCTATCATGTACCTACATCACCCAGAAGCTTCTGGCCCGATAGAGTAATGGAATGGCCTGCTGAAAGCACAGTTGAGATAACAGCTTGGAAAGAATATCCTGCAAGGATGGACCACTATCTTCTAGGATTCAATATACACCCTAAGCCAACTAATATATAATGCTGTATCCCCAATAGGTAAAACTCATGAACCCAGATATCAAAGGTGGAAGTAGGAGTGACCCCAGTTACCTCGCTCCCACTTGGGGGAATTTGTCTTTTCTATTCCTGCAAAACAGGGCTGTGTGGGTTTAGAAGTTCTTGTTCCCAGTGGAAGAAGGTTTCCAACTTGGTTTCTGAAGAGAGTCTCATTAAACCTCAAACTATGGCTGCACTGTATCTCTCTAAACTTTCATGCCAAGAGACCCACAGGCAAGGAGAGGAGGGGCCAGCAGCCTTGCAGGATTAATGGACCATGATCATCAGTAAGAGGCGAGGCACTCACTGGGGGCAGGTAAGAATATGGTTGCACCTAGGTGACCCCTTTGGATGTCTGTTGGCGCTCCCTCTGCCAACACTGGTGGTAAATGGACAAAAGCAGCAGGAGAGCCTGAGAAGAGCGTGCTGACTGGAGCTCAACCGTCTGGGATGAGGGGCTGAGTCAGCCCAGAAGGCCAGCCATCTCTGGTAAATGGACAAAAGCAGCAGTAGAGCCTGAGAAGAGCATGCTGACTGGAGCTCAACCGTCTGGGATGAGGGGCTGAGTCAGCCCAGAAGGCCAGCCATCTGGACAGCAGAGGTGCTGGCTGAAGGGAGGGAGATCTAGAATGGGTGTTCCAGGATGAGTGTCATTTATGGCTACAAGACCCACCGCTGCAGTTGGAGTGGGAGGGATATAGTTTGTCTCACTGACCTTCCTTTTTCAAGTTTCCTGAGAAAGAGGCTCAACAGATTCTTGGAGGAATTTTCCAGAACTTAGTCTATAAACAAGTGGATATGAACAGTATGAGAGATGGGTCATGTGGAGTCCGTGATACGCTCCCCAGATTTTTCCTCCCAGGCAGGACTGAAGTGTTCCTTCCCCATGAAGTGTTCCTTCCCCAGCTACGGGGAGTGTTGGCAGCCAACAACTGAGTTTCCTCTATGGGAACTGCCCTCAGCTGAAGAGAGCTGCCTTGCCCAGAGTCAGGTCCTGTTCAAGGAGCAGCCTGAAGCCATGACTTGTTGAGATGGAGGTACAGAAGCCTGGCCCCTCAGTCCCATTTGCGTTATCCCAGTTCTAGAGCTCCCTGTGGGATTGCTGAGACCTGAACTATAGCTGCATCAGAACATAAATTCTCTTTCTGCTCATTCCTGCTTTCCACACTCTCCAGAACACTCTGCATGAGAATTTTCATTTCAGAGTTTGCTTCCTAGAGAAATCAGCTGGTGGCATACTTGGTTTCTGGTAGGGGTCTGTATGATATCAGAAGTCTTAAGCACCTCCAATGCTCTCTGCCCACTATTTCACGCTCCAGTGGCAGGTGATGCTAGTCCTACTTGGATATCAATTTGGGTTCAGGATTCCTTGAAAGAGAAGAGAGAAATCTTGGCATAGGGGATGTGAGCAAGTTCTGTTCAGTCTTTCACAAGTAGAGGGCACCTCTCTCCTCTACTCCCCCTTCTTGCTCTCCCACTTCAAGATTTACCTTGCCCAGAGGGTCTGCTGATCCCAGAGAGCTATTCTGTGGCCATCCCATGGCTGGTGCATGTTTTCTAGACATGCTGGCATTTGGAGGTACATCCCGATTGGTATTTAGGGCTGAAGTCTGCTAGGCTGTAGGAGAGGCAGAGAGGCTTGTTGTACCTGGAGGGAGGCAGTGGTTGCTCTGAATGGGAGCCATTCTGTAATAGCCTCTAGATGCTCTCTGACGACTCCTGGGCTCCAGGCTTCTACTTGAGACTTTCACAGAGAAGCTTTCCAGAAAGGCTCAGCCTGAGATAGAGTAAGTGTGCCAGTACCCGCCCCTGTCTGACTAAGGAGTATAAGTGCAGAACCCTCTGCCAACCTTCCATGCCCCAATGGGTAGAAATAATGATGTTTTCCAGGGCAGAATAGGAGATCTTGTGGGGTCATTGGTCAGATTCCTTAGTTCCTTCCCTCAAAAACATTATTATCCCCTTTTTATGGATGGGATAACCAAGGCCTGAAGTAACACAAGGATGAGACTGAGGTCACCTGCTTCCCAGATTAGTGCTCTTCCTAGGGCCTCATGCTGCCATTTCTAATGCCTTGTGCCACGGCCACCACATACAGTGGTCCAAGGGGGCTTTGGTGTGAATGGTTTCCCTTGGAACTATGCAACGCAGCTGCCCTGCTAGACGTAGCATGGCCCTCCAGATTGGCAGCCTCAGACCATTCAGGGTCACACCAGCAGGGCACCCATGCCCTTTCTACCCTTAGGGACATAGTTAATCTCTGTGTTCAGGTGCAGAGATCACATGACTGCAGTGCTCTTCCTAGAGCCTCATGCTGCCATTTCTAATGCCTTGTGCCACGGCCACCACATACAGTGGTCCAAGGGGGCTTTGGTGTGAATAGTTTCCCTTGGAACTATGCAACGCAGCTGCCCTGCTAGACGTAGCATGGCCCTCCAGATTGGCAGCCTCAGACCATTCAGGGTCACACCAGCAGGGCACCCATGCCCTTTCTACCCTTAGGGACATAGTTAATCTCTGTGTTCAGGTGCAGAGATCACATGACTGACAGAAATGGAGGTTGATTTCACATGCTGAAGAGGAAT
>NW_007727193.1:53766-56608 GCF_000696425.1 Galeopterus variegatus
GTTTCCCTTGGAACTATGCAACGCAGCTGCCCTGCTAGACGTAGCATGGCCCTCCAGATTGGCAGCCTCAGACCATTCAGGGTCACACCAGCAGGGCACCCATGCCCTTTCTACCCTTAGGGACATAGTTAATCTCTGTGTTCAGGTGCAGAGATCACATGACTGACAGAAATGGAGGTTGATTTCACATGCTGAAGAGGAATCCTGATCTGAGTGGCTTATAGAAGAGGAGGAGGTCCTGTCCATTTGATTGGAAACTCTCAAGCCTGTAAATATGGTGTAAGGCAAGAGTGATAGAGGGCAGAGGATTTTCTGGGTCTAAGAAGCTACCCTTTAATTGCAGCTTTGTGGAGTCTGGGAAGCTTTCATGTCACCAGTCCTACTTCTGCATCCACAGCATTCAACATTTCACCTGGTCTGACTCACTCCTCTTGCAGTCGCCTCCTCCCCTCTCCACCTTTCAGTGCTCTGGTACCATCCCGCATTGCCTCTGGTCTGCACTTTGCCATAGCATGCTGACTGCTTCTCCCTCCCCCCCAGCCTGGCCCATAGGCACCTGGCTACTCTTCCTGAGCACCCCTGGTCATGACACTTCTCTTCCCTACTGAATCAAAAAGTTCAATGCCTGTTATTACTAGGGTGACGATTTGCTTCAGTTTGCCTGGGACAGTGTTCATGTATATCTGTTTTCCCAGAGTATTTACTAATAGTGCCACCTTTTTCTCTTAAAAGCATCCTAACTTGGCTGATAAGAAGCCTAGTTCACCTGACTTATTTCTACCTGAATGGAATACGCCCCACCTTGACAGCCTGGACTCTGCCTTCTTTCCAATTCCCTTGCCATTTCACACTTAGTCTAACCTTAACATCTTCTGATTTACCCAATTGATAAACACATCGTGATCATCCCTGCTTCTAAGTATTTGCTCAAGTGATACCTCTTCACCTCTACTTTGAGGGAAATACCTCTCAAAGAGCCCCTCCACTTGTCTGTCCAGCAGATCTACTTTAAGTTCAACTTTGCCTAACAAGCCTTCATCTAAACCTCTTGTCAAAAGTTTTCTAAGCCTTCCTCTATAAGATTGGCATAGTCTGGGTTGGAAGACAGAGGAATGAGGTTGGGGAGAGGGAGAATACCGTGAGGTTGTTGCAATGGCTCACAGGAGAGACTCTGGGCAAGTATGAGGTTGGCGAGGAAGGGAACGGAGGCGAGGCTTCTGCTGCATAAGTGGCTGAAGTACTTGGGGTCTGGGAAACTGCTGGTGAGAACGGGAATCAGAGGGCTGGAATGGGTTTACCTGATCCCATCAGTTTCACTGAATCTCAGCAAAGACCAACCAAGCCAAAATGTCCTTTCTCGGGAACACAGTCCCTATCCCATAACCATAACCCCTCACCTCCAATGCCATCTTTCTTCCTGCCAGCTCCATGTGGATTCCCCACAGAAAAATACAAATGCTGACTGTGATAAAATATGCATTTATTTTATGTATTCTTAAGATGACATTTACTTCTATTTAGCATTGAAAGTCACACAACAGCTCACAAGAGCAATACCTTCCTAAAAATACAAAGTATTTTCATATCAATGATCCTTGCCAGTACCCATACAAGGTTCCAGGGAGGTAAATGGGAGAGAAATAACACTGCCTACATGTGGCAGGGGATTGAATTGAGGCTCACAGAGGGCAAGGGACCTGCTCAAAACTTTACATTTTAAAAACAATTGATATTTGTGGAAGACATATATATTTGGAGTTTTTAGTTTATAATTTGGAGTTTAGAATTTTTGGTCCAGGTATTTCATGGAATTCTGGACCCACTTCTGCTTGGGGTCAGCACAGATCTCCTTTGCCAGCTTGGTCTTGAAGCTGTGGGAGAGAGGAAGCAATTAGAAGGCTCCTCTTTGAAAATTCTGACCATTGGACCCTAAACCTCCCAGGACCATCTGCCATGGGGCAAACGGGTTACCATGGGAGAGGAGGAAGGGGACCGAGGAAGCGTGAGACTCCAGGAGTTAGCTGCTGCCCTTGACAGCCCAGTAAAGCCATCTTTGCTCTTAACTTTAAGTAACTGGCATGACCTGAGCAAGTTCCCAGGCAGGGCACTGGGACTGAGCATGTCCTGTTGTGAAACTTAATGGATCGGATTATAGAGGTCAAATTGTCTGAGTCTATGACTCCAAGTAACTCTGACACAGTTTTGGACTCTGTGCCCTAGAAATGAATTTGTGGTCTGGGGGAGGGTGAGCTTTGTCTACCTACATCACAGCTTTCTGGGGACACTTGCTGCTTGTGATGTGTCTGTAGCTCTCCAGGCGCTGAATGGAGATCTTCCGACTGGACACAGTAAAGCAGCAGGTGGTTGGGACAGGAGCTGAATTTTGGGGAAAAAATAAACAGGAAGAATGAGCCACTAATGATATGTAGATATTTTCTTTTTTCTTTTTAACTATACTTTAAAAATAAAGTGATATGCTTTTTTTTTCTAGCAGTCTTAGCTTTACAGAGAAATTGAACAGAAAGTAAAGAGAGTTCCCCTACCCCTCCCAATGCCAACAGACACACACACAGTTACTCCTATTAACATCTCACACTAGTGTGGTGCATTGGTTACAATTATGAGTCAATATTGATATATTATTATTCACTCAGTTCTACATTAAGGTTCCCTCTTTGTGTTGTATAGTTCTATGGGTTTTTCCAAATGTCACGTATTCACTATTACGGTATCGTACAGAATACTTTCACTGCCCTAAAAATCCTCCGTGCTCCTATTCATCTCCCCCACCCCACCCCGCTGAGACCCTGGCAACCACTGATTTTTTTATTTTTTATTTTTT
>NW_007727193.1:57136-59227 GCF_000696425.1 Galeopterus variegatus
TTTTTTGCCATTACCTCAAACATTTATCATTTCTTTGTGTTGGGAACATTTCAGCTCCTCTCTTCTAGTTTATTCAAAGTATACAATAAATTGTTAATTACAGTCACCCTACAGTGCTGTACAATAGATATTATTCCTCATCTAGCTGTGATTTTGTATCCCTTAACCAACCTCTTGCTATCCCTTTCCCCTTTCCAGCTTCTGCTAATTGCCATTCTACTCTGTTCTTCTATGAGATCAACTTCTTAGCTTCCAGATATGTAGATATTTTCAAGCATGACTTTGTAAGGAAAGAAGGAAGTTAAGAGAAGGCAAGAAAACACAAGAGGTGGTGGTAGGATCATTTGCTCTGAAGTCCTGTGCCCTGGCCTTTGACTCAGTGTCCTCTCCTACACAGTGGGAGCCCATCACCGCTGACAAGGGTATGGGAAAGCTTGGTCACTGTGGTCAGTACTAGCTCTGTCATTAGGAACAGCTATGTGTCCATGTGGTAGTCACGGTATTGTTCACCAAATATTCTCCATTCTCTGCTTTCTATCTACAAGGTAGACTTGGATTTCTTGACCACCTTTGTGTGGTTGAAGCCATCAATTAAGTGAGAATACAAAGTGTTATGTGTGATTTCTGAGTCAGCGTGCTGCCATGCAAGACCCTCAAGAGCTTTCTTGTCCTTTGTCACAGCAACAACCAGCAATATTCCCAAGTGTTGCTGCATCATCAAGTCTATAGTGCAGAAGCCTGAGCCCATACATCACAGCTATTTAGTACAAGGGAGAAAAGAGCCTTTGTTAATCTAATTAATTTTGTTAGGTTACTGATAATTTCGGGTGGTTTGTTACCACAGCCCACACTAGCTTATTGGGATCTATATAGTCAGTAAATGTAAGTCATCAGAGGATGGAAAAATGAGTTATGGTACAAACTCCTAGATATTTTTTCCCAAACAGAATCAAAATAAGTCACCTCAAGAGATTCCCCTGGGATCTCATCCCTTTCTCTTAATCACTGTCTCTGAAAGCTGTCCTGGAGTCTAGTAAAAATTCTGGGTCTCCAACTAAAAGATTTTCTTTCGCTCCACCACTGCCAAAAATGCACACCCTGCCTCCAGTAAGAGAGGGCTTTCCTTTTGTGTACCCAATACCCAAACAGTGTGAGGGCAGCTGGGTCGCAGATGCACTCAGCATCTCTCTCAATACTCGAGTCAGAGCCTGGGCTTCCAGTCTGGCTCTTCCAGTGCCTGGATGTGAAGTTGGGGCATTTCTTGTTCACCCATGAGACCTGTTTTCCCATCTTTAAAATGCAGGGTTGCATGCAGTGAGTCTCTGAAGATTCTTGCTAATCTGATATTCTGGGAGTGGTTAACTTTCCCATAGGGAAAGGGGGCTTACCTGGCTGAGCAACGAGCTGGGTACTGAAGGCGGCTGCTGTGAGCAGCAGGTACAGAAGCGCTGTGGAGACCTTCATGTCGAAGAGTGAAGGGGCGAGCTTCAGTGTGAGAGTTGGAGGTTTCTGGGCTGGTCTGAGCCTCTCTGCTCCTCCGGGTGTTCTGCCTGCCTTTTATAGGGAGCACACAGGGTGGGAGTTTCCTGGGAAGCTTTTGTGTACACAGGATCATGATCAAGTTGAGGTGAAGGGGGCCCTGAATTGCTGGCCAAGTTCCAGTTCCTGGGAATTTAGCAGGACAGAGGAGAGGCGAACCAGTGGGTGGGACTTGGTACATTTTCATCAATCCTGGTACTTGGAGCAGGGAAGGAAGGAAGTATGTGAATATGAAATGAGCTTAAAAATCTGTAGCAGGGAAAAGAAGCAAAGAAACCAAGGGCATGTGAGATAGGTTCATCAAAGAACCTTCCTTGGCCCTTGTGTTCAGGTGGTGGTCTTCAGGAGTGGAGGCCAGGAAGGGGCCCTGATGCTTCCATTACACTCCCACCCAGATGCAGACAGTGCTCAGCAGCTCTGAACATTGCTGGGTCTCTGTGACCCAGGGAGGATAGCACATGAGAGCCTTGCCCCTCTAATTTATTTCAGTGATCATAGAATCTTAGTGCCCTGGAATTTCAGAGTCATGGGACACCAGAACTGAATAGTTCC
>NW_007727193.1:60521-64132 GCF_000696425.1 Galeopterus variegatus
CTCCATGCCCCTGACCACCATTTTTAATCCATTCAGTTCGGCATGGTCCTACAATCTAATCACCTCTTCAAGGCTCCACCTTTAATTACCATAATAGGATTTCCCACCTATTAGTCACAGTGGAGGCTAAGTTTCTAATATGTAAAACTTGGGACACAATTCAAGCCTCAGTGAGTTTTCAGGGGATATAACTCAATCCACTACGCTCCCTGAGCATGCATCACAGACTAGATATCTGATGGTTAAAACATCAAAGAGGTAGGAGACACAAGAACCCACCCTTTGTACATGACCCTTGACACTCTACTAGGAGAGGGTGCAAAGAAAGGAAAAGTCTTTAATGGGGTCTCTGAGGTGAATTACAGCATCGAATACTGGCATGGAGGCTCCACAAGGTGCTTTACTGGCTTTTCCTGCACATTCTTAACACACCAGACAGGTGTGTTACGAAGGACTGTGAGGACTTGCCTTGGGTTAGTAGAAGACTGCTGTGGTTGACTGATGATGTCTGTCATGGGCACAGGATTGGAGAGTGCTCTGGCTGGCCTACAAGCTCTCTAAGTGTCCATCTATAATAACTGGTCTGCAATCACCTAAAAAGGGATCAAGTAGAGGCCAGAAAACCTGGTTCTTCTCTGTTCTTACTGTCACAGCTCCAGGTGAGGTAGTCTAGTGTGGACTCTGGAACCAGGACACCTGAGTTCGGATGATGGCTCTGCCACTGACTAGCTTTAATACCATGGGCAACTTACTTAATGCCTCTCTGCTAGGTTAAGATGGGGACAATAATCATGACTACCTTAGAGGATTTTGTGTGAATTAAATGAGCTGATACATATAAAGTACTTAGAAGAGTGACCAGATGACCATAGGTGCTCAGTAAGCAGAAGTCCATATTTATTACGAAATGGGACAGATTTTGAGGGCCAGGGGATGCTGGAAAGGGACTCAGAGTCTGGGCAGATGGTTTTCTCCATATACTCTTCCAAATTTTTCCACTGCTTGCAAGTAAAGACATGCTTCCCTAGGAATGGTTTCCAGGAATGCCAGAGTTGCACATCTGGGAGATGTGAGGTCTTAAAAATTATGTCAATACAAGAACTTTGAAGTGTTTTTGACCTCAGAGGTGTTCGGCTGACATAGTTGAGTGATTATGTTATATTAGTAGGAATAATTGCATAACTCTCTTGGGAGTTTAGAGAGCCCTATCAGCAAACGATTTTCAATGTTTGGGTTTTCCTTCCTGGGCTTTGGATGTAATCTGGACCCAAGAAACCTCAGCAGAAATAAATAAAATAGATCTTTAGACATCCAAGTTCAGTCACTGTTCCATCCAGCTGCCTGGCTATTTCCAGCAAGTAGGGGCAGATTCACTGGATTTTTTTTTTTTTTCTCTTTCTTCCTGGAAGCCTTCTCATTCAGCAAGGACCTAGAGTAGATCCACTACTTTCCTGTGATATGGTGCCTGATGAATGGGGTCCTTGGTCAGGAATGGCCCTGAGCTATGGGCAGGAAATGTGTCCCCCACTGTGAAAACAAAATCTTGGCTTCTTAAGTGTTTTACAAGGAATGGAAAGTGATCAGCAGAAAAGAATCCTGGGACTCAGGAACTCTGGCTTTGATTTACAGTTCTGCTCCAGATTTCCTCAAATATTGCAAAGTTAGAGACAGATGTCAAAGAGATGTGAACATTTATTTTAATTCCAGCCCTCTCTTAAAAACAACAAAAATAGAGAACTGAGCCTTGGGAACCAGCAACAAAATCCCTAAGGTGCTCAGTGTGTTCTATGCTGAGCTGATTTTAGAACCCCTGTTTCTTAACTCCCGTCTAGAGAAATCTTTACCACATTGTAGCTCTCAGTCTCAATTTTCTCTTGTGCAAAATGGAGAATTAGGGTCTGCTACCTCTCCTTCTCACAAGAAGGTCACTGAGGCCATGTCTGCAGTTTCTTGTTACTTTTGGAAGAAAATTACCCCAAACAATATGTTACTATAAAAATTCCAACAATGTGTCTAGCAAATAGAAAATTCTCAATAAAAATGCTAACCTACACAATCTATGCAAGGCACTGTATTATTTCATTTCATATGGGTTGACTTAGCTAATCTTCCCAACTAACCTATGAAATAGGTATTCTAATCAAGTTCATTTTAAAAATGAGAAAACGGAGATAGAGAAAAGTTTAGCATTTTCCTCTTCTGTGCAATTATTTATAAAACTGAAGCCTGCTTCCCAGAGTTGCCTTGAGGAAAACCAAAGCATTTTAATTAAAATATTCTTACTGTTACGTTATATCATATCTTGGGACAATCAACTTTACTCTTCTGTATGAAGGTGGAAAACTGGGGCACAGGATGCTGAAGCTATTTCCCTGGGCCAGTGGTCATGGTAATGCTGGTCTGTGCTTCAGCAACAGTGACAGCAATCTCAGAGGCTGACTGCCACAGATATTTATTTTTGTTTGTGTCACTACTTGATGTTGGTAGGTAGCTTGCCAAAAGTGCTCTCTTCTAAGGATTGATTGACTCAAAGATTCAAGCTGCTTGTAAATTATAGCTGTCATCTGGAATGTGTGGTCTCCAAGTTCACAGAGGCAAGAGGAGAGAGGGTTGATAGATTGTGTCAGGTGCATTAAAGAGCCAGGGATGGAAGCAACTCACATCACTTCTGCCTACACCCCATTGGCCTCACCTGATCATTTGACTCCAGCATACCTGCAAAGGAGCCTGAGAAACGAAGAGGAGCACTTGACTCTCTGGTGAGAACTAACAGTTTCTATCACTTTCTCCCTTTTCTCACTTCTCACACATAAAGAACACAATCATCCCATCCCTAAGACAGACAACCCAAAGTCCCATTTAGTCATTAAATCAACCTGAACGTACAGGATCTCTTGGTGATGGGTGGTCCTTTCTATCAGGTGAGGATATGTACGATACAGTCACTACTTTGTCCAGTGACCTGTGAATTAGAAAGACAACTTATTTGCCTCTTACTCAATATATCAAGTTCAAAAAGGACAGGGCACTTGCAAACAACACCCTCATTCATGGACGGGAAGATGGTTGAACCTAGTGGCCAACGCTCCGTAGCAATCGTACAGTCCTTCAGGCAGATGTTGTAAAAGTCCCCCATCGTTGGTTAGGCCTGGCTCTGCTCTCTGGGGAAGTTCGTTCATCCTTTGGATCCTGGTTCCTGGTTGTCCCTGTAAGGCCCCTCCTTTTCCAGTATTCCCCTTCGCCACTTCTGAAGTGTGTGTTGAAGACAGACTACTTTCTTGGGGGTGCTGTAGCCTTGGAGGATTGCTGGCTGCACTGTAGGACTTGGAGTTTGTATTCATTTTTTTATATATATATATTTTTTTATTTTGTCAATATACAATGTAGTTATTTATTGTGTCCCATCACCGAAACCTCCCTCCCTCCTCCCTCTCCCCCCTCCCACCCAGATGTGTCCCCTCCATTTTCTTGTTGTAAGAACTTCAAAAAAAAAAAAAAGTGGGGGTTTTAAATCCTCCCCCCCCCCCCCCCCCCCCCAAGTGGTCCCCCCCCATTTTTTTTTTGTAAAAACTTAAAAAAAAAAAAAAAGTTGAGGTTGTTAAATCTTCCTC
>NW_007727193.1:65792-70531 GCF_000696425.1 Galeopterus variegatus
TTTGTCTTTTAGTATTTTGAGTATATCATCCCATTCTCTTCTAGCCTTTAGGGTTTGTGTTGAGAAGTCTGACGTTAACCTGATTGGAGCTCCTTTATAGGTTATTTGATGCTTCTCTCTTGCAGCTTTCAAGATTCTCTCTTTGTCCTTGAGTTTTGTCATTTTGACTATAATATGCCTTGGTGAATCCCTTTTTGGGTTGAATACGTTTGGAGATCGTTGAGTTTCTTGGATCTGTAGATCTGTGGTTTTTCTTATGTCTGGGAAGTTTTCTGCCACTATTTTGTTGAATATGTTTTCAATACATTCGCCTTTTTCCTCCCCTTCTGGAATACCCATGATTCGGATATTTGAGCGCTTAAGGTTGTCTAATATCTCTCTCAGATTTTCTTCGATATCTTTGATACTTTTTTCTTTTTTCTTGTCTGCTTGTATTATTCCAAAGAGCCCATCTTCAAGAACCGAGGTTCTCTCTTCAACTTCCGTTATCCTGCTGGTTAAACTCTCCATTGTGTTTTTTATTTCGCTGAATAACTTCTTCAGTTTGGCAAGTTCTGCTACATTTTTTTTTTATGACAGTGATTTCCTTGTACATTTCCTCTTTCAGGTCCTGTATGTTTTTCCTGGTTTCATCATGTTGTCTAGCTGTGTTTTCTTGTATCTCGTTCAGTCTCTTTAGGATTAACACTCGAAATTCCCTGTCATTCATTTCAAGGGCTTCTTGTTCTATAGGATCTAGAGTTTGAGATTTATTGACTTTTGGTGGTGTATTTTCTTGGTTTTTTGCATTTCGGGTATCTCTTTTTGGGTGTTTGTTCATTTTGGCAGGAGTTTTTTCTCGAATCTTAGACCTCCGATTCAATAGGTGGGGCTATTGAGCCTTGCAAAGCGTTCCTGCCGACTGTGTGCCTGATCTTTCTTTCTTTATTTATTTCTGAGATTCTTCCTCTTTTAGCCGGGCCCCTCCCCACTCTGTGTGCTCAGGACAGGGCTGAGGCGTATCTTCTACAAACCTTGACTTTCAGTTGAGTCATCAAAGTTGTGCCCTGCCCCGCCCTGTCCAGCAGGTGTTCTGACTCTCTGACTGCCGCGAGTGAACTCCTCGGAGGAGGGTCCCTCAGCACACAATTCCTCTTTGACTCCCCCCCTCACGGGTCGGCCCTTCGGGAGAGCTCACTAGAAACTTCAATGTAGCTTGAGAGGTCTCCGGGCTCCCCTCTCCCCACCAGAAATCAATTAGGGGTTCTTCCAAACTGAGGCCCCCAGAGATGGAATCTGCCTCCCGGAAAGAGGGAGTTTATCTGGGGCCGACGCCCAGGGTGTGGCGGAGAGACGATCTGGATGGGCTCCTCTTCCCTGCCCCCCCCGACGCTGGCCGGGGGCTCCCCATGCTACCAGCCCCGTCTGAGATCCGCGGGGAGAGTGGGATTGTAGGCCGGTCCACAGGCCCCGGGGTGCCCTGCGTCGACATAAGCAAATGGCTCATCTCAGTGCAGAGCCGCGCAAAGCAGAGATGGCTGGCCTGCCCTCACTAAGCCGGCCGTCTCCGCCCCCACCCGAGAAAATGGAGGCAGCTCTGTTGTGGGCGCCTAGCCTGGTGTGGTTGGCGGGAGCCAGGCGGGTGGGGAGCAGTCGGGCTTCGCCCCGCAAGTGGGGCTGGGCTGGAGGTGACTCACAGAGCTCGCAGAGTTGGGCCGGTCTGGCGCGTTTCACTCCGTGTCTGTGCCGTTTCTGCTGGCTTTCTTGGCCTTTGTTGTCTGGGCTGCTCGCTTGTTCCCGCAGCAGGGCTTGGGTGCTCTCAGGAGTCTTCTTTTGTGTCGACCCTAAAAACCTTGAACCTGTTGTTGCTTGTTTGTCGAAGTAGGATCGTTGTTGAAAGAATTATTCGTTTTTTGTTGCTCTTGAAAATGCAATTCGTACTCTGGTATCACAGCGCACACTTCTCAGGATCGCGCTGTCTCCTGGCACGGCCGCTCCAGACCCGTCGCCATCTTGGAATCCTGCAGGACACAGGGCGACAGAGGCCATGGCGTAGTCACCTGGGCCTTCTGGAGCAGAGGACAGGGAGCTGTGGAGACCCGCGGAGCTCCCCCAGTGCCAGAGACAGAAATCCCACCAGACTGTGGAAGCTGTTTTCATTTTGAACTGTCCAGGCTCACTTGTGGTTTCATTGGCAATATAGTATAGTTCTGTCGGTAACTTAGTAGACTTCTGATCTCTTTGCACACAGTCAATTTCATACACCAGCAACTACAGGCCAAGTTTCTTCTTTCGAGACATACTTCTCAAATTATTTTTCTGCTTTCTCTTCTCTCTCTCTCTCTCTCTCTCTCTCTCTCTCCTCTTAATGAGGTTACTAATATTAGGCTTGATGTGGTGAGGCTACAACTTTGATCTGATTTTTTCCCTATGTCATTTCATTCAGTGAAGAGGTTTTTTCCTGAATCTTTATTACTGAATTTTTATTTCATCCTTAAACATTTTCTATTAACGTTTGAGACCTAGAAACAGATGGCTTTTCCAACATTTCAAGGTCCTAAATTTGTGGATTTTATTATCTTTCATTTCTACTTTCAGGCCAGCCAATTCCTGAGCTCATATCTTTCTTGCAATACCTTAACAAATGCAGACAAAAAATGTCAACACACTAATGTATGTTTCTCAAACTTTCCCCTTGGAGCTACAATTGCAGTGGATAGGACCTGACAGCTCTAACGCTTTGTAACATAAACTGTCATCTTTTGAACCTGAGATATCAGCTTCACCAATACCTACTAATAAATGTCTAGTCAATGCCACACATTTCAGTTTTTTCATGTCAGCACATGATCATGGTAACAATTACTCTATTAATCAGGGTTAGGCTAGGTTGCAAACTTCAGTGGCTCAACACAACAAGTGTTTATTTCTCTCCCATGTCATGGTTCAAGGAAGGCCACATGGCTTTCTTCCAAGCAGTGACCAAAGACTTGGGGATATGGATTGCTTGCACCTTGAAGTTGAGCTTTATGGAACACATTGCCCCCAAGTTCATCACGCTGGAGGAAGAGAAGACTGGAAGTGTGCGTTGTTATAGGGATCAGTCTGGGCATCATTTCAGTGCTTACTCAGTTGGTTAGAATACAGTCACATGACCCCCAGGCAAATGTAATTTATACCGGAGAACATAGAAGAGCCGTGGATGTGTTGTGGTCATTTACAGTCTCTGCTGCTGCAGGACTGGTGCATGCCCAAAGGCCACGTCTAGGAGGCAGTAACGTTCAAACAAAAGACATTCTTCATGTCTAAGCCAGAGGTCACAGGTCAAGCCCAGAGACTATCTTGATCTGAAATAGAGAACATCACAGAACCTCAAAGTGTATCCCATCACTGGTCCCAGATAATGGCTGACAACTAGTTAAAGAGATGGAACTAGTTAAAAAGGTTCCACAGCCAACACTCCATATCAGAATCTTTGGTGATGGTACCTAGAAATCTATGTATTTTTGTTAGGGTCTAAGTAATGTTGATGCCAACATGAGAGCCATTAATCTACTGGACACCTCCATTTTTGGAGGCCTAGTCAGGTAAAGTATCCTGCCTAAGTTTACTAGGCACATTGTAGTACAACCAGTCTGATCCTGAATCTCATCAAACTTAATGCCCAGCTGTGTATCAGCCTCTGTTCCTGGTTGTGGTTTGGGATTTGTTTCTCATTCTGTTCCCAGAGGAGATGTGGGATTCCAGGCCTATATGAGGACAAATGAAATGAACTTTTCCTTTGAAAATTAAGAGATAAAAACAGTCTGAGCAGATTCTGTTTGGACTTGGGCACATGGAGCTCTTCTCTCCTTGCCTAGGTCCTACTGTCTGACACTGCTTAATACTTGCCTGTGTTAGAGGGCTTGCTGTGTCTCATCAAGCTATAGCATCTATTTGTTTCCCTTCCTACTCCTGTTCTGCCTTCTGCTTGTTCTCACCTGTAATTTGAGGTTACCGCTTATTGGTGTTTGGGGATGAGGACTGGTGGGCAGAAGGAGAGGAAGAAAGGGCTGTTGGACCTGACCTGAGCATCAATGACAGCAGTAAACGGTCACCAATAAACTGTCTGTTTGCCAGAAGGTGTCTTATATCTCCTGGCACCTTGACTTCTACCTGGGGCTTTGATGGGAACCCTGTCTCTAAAAAGCTCAGCTGAAGAGATCAACAGTTTGTCAGTGATCTGCATTGGGTGCAGGATCCTCATGTTCCCTGCTCTTCCCTAACCTGTAGAGATGGAAATTCTTAAAGATAC
Source organism: Galeopterus variegatus (assembly GCF_000696425.1). Classification (NCBI taxonomy): domain Eukaryota; kingdom Metazoa; phylum Chordata; class Mammalia; order Dermoptera; family Cynocephalidae; genus Galeopterus; species Galeopterus variegatus. The sequence continues at coordinate 70,066 of NW_007727193.1, forward strand.
ATGGTTCCCAGATGGGAAGGGAACTTGCAAGACCATCTGTGGGCCCCCTACCTGATTTCTCAATGCAGGTGATGTTTGTATTACTCTGGACTGGAGGACTGATTAGAAGAAACATTAGCCAGTCACAAGACTGATGTAATACATGACGGGAGAGACTTTGGGGCAGGGTATGGGATGGTGAGAAAAGGAATGACTTTGGAAAAGAAGGAAGGCATTTGTTTTTTTTGTTTGTTTTGTTTTTAATTTTTTTTTATTTTGTCAATATACAATGTAGTTGATTATTGTATCCCTTCACCGAAACCTCCCTCCCTCCTCCCTCTCCCCCCTCCCACCCAGATGTGTCCCCTCCATTTTCTTGTTGTAAGAACTTCAAAAAAACCCACCGCCAATTTCAACCTGAATTGGGAAAAACTGCACGACCTTCCTTCAAGAACAGGCACCCGACAAGTATGCCCATTCTCACCAC
>NW_007727193.1:71093-75702 GCF_000696425.1 Galeopterus variegatus
AGCAGTGGGATAGCTGGGTCATATAGTAGATCCATCTTCAACAGTTCGAGGAACCTCCAAACCATTTTCCGTAGGGGTTGCACCATTTTGCATTCCCACCAACAATGTAAGGACCATATGATCATCTCTATTGATGCCGAAAAAGCATTTGATAAGATCCAACACTCATTCATGACAAAGACCCTTTATAAATTAGGTATAGATGGAAAGTATCTCAACATAATCAAAGCCATATATAATAAACCCACTGCCAATATCATCCTGAATGGGGAAAAACTGAAAGCTTTTCCTTTAAGAACAGGAACCAGACAAGGATGCCCACTCTTACCACTCCTATTCAACATAGTTTTGGAAGTATTAGCCAGAGCAATCAGAGAAGAGAAGGAAATAAAGGGCATCCAGATTGGAAAGGATGAAGTCAAACTGTCCCTGTTTGCAGATGACATGATCCTATATATCGAACAGCCCAAATCATCTACAAAAAAACTCTTAGAGGTGATAAAAGAGTTCAGCACAGTAGCAGGAAGGAAGGCATTTGAACCATGCCTGAAGCTGACATCAGATCTGGAGCTGTGGATCTGGCTCAGCCTGGTCCCACCTGACTGTCTCTCCTTGACATGCAGGGGAGCCCAGCCTTGGGGAAAGCCCACAGTCCATCACATACTCATTCGTCCACAACACCAGCCCCACCATCTGTCACCCCCTCCAGCTTTATCTTATCCTTCAAAAAGCCATCAAAGTCAGGTTTTATACAAAACTATATTTTACATGAAAACTCGAGAGTAGTACATATAAAAATATTCAATTTTAAAATAACTTTATGGTTTTATAAGGACATTACCTTCTAAAAATTAAAAAAACAACAACTTTGCATTGATTCTTGCAAGGACCTTCACAGCACTTCAGCCAGATAAAGAGGGAAGGAGCATCCAGCAGTTTTTACGGGTCTGAACTGATGTGATGTGTTGAAGGCTTTACTCCAAATCCATGGCAGATTAAATTATAATATCAACAACTTTAAAAAACATTTCTTAAGAATAACTATGATCACATTATTACACAAAGCTCATGTTCCTTAGAATTATAACATGATAACTTCAGAACAACTTTTGGAAAGAACAGGGATATAAATTATTTGTTTCTCAAGTACTGGCTTGGCTTCAGCTGAGGCACAAATGCTCAAAGCTTTAGAGTCTGGGTTTTCTTGTCCAGGTACTTCATGGAATCCTGAACCCACTTCTGCTTGGGGTCAGCACATATCTCATTGTCCAATATGGTCTTGAAGCTGTAGAGGAGAGAGGGCACAGTTAGATAGAGCACCTTGAGGATTCAACCAGGGAGTGTAACCGGCTAAGTGGGAAACCTGCCTGCTCCATCATCCTAGGGTAATGGGACTGCCCCAGGGACAGAGGAGGAAGAAGGCAGGTGAAAGAAAGGGCCTCAGGAAAGCAGCTGTTTTTGCTGGCACACGTGAAGCCCCTTTGACTCCTGGATGAAGGAACTGAACTGATGGCTGGAAAGGGAGCTGGGACTGGGAAGTCACTTTCTTTTCTTGGATTCAGTTTTCCCATTAGAAAATTTCTGGGATTGGTTTAGAGATGGTCTGAGCCGTCTCTGAGTATTTGATTCCAGCTCAGTCTGGTAATAGTCCTCTCCACTGGCCCAGGGAAGACTTAGAACTGAGGGTTGAGAGGGGTGGGCCTGGTCCACTCACATCACAGCTGGCTGGGGACACTGGCTGCTGCTGATGCTTCTGTAGCTCTCCAGCCTCTGCTTAGGGAACTTCTTCTTGATGAATTTATAGCAGCAGGTGGCTGAGGTGTTAATCCCATCTGCAATGAAACAACAAGAAAAGGCTCTTTAGAAGTTCTGGGTCTTTCTATTTGTAAAGTAGGGAATGGTAAGAAGGAGGAGTCAGAGAGAAAGAAGGCGGAGGGAGAAGCTGCCCACTGCAAGTTCAATGTCTCTCCCCTCTGAGGCATTCATTCAATTCTCTCTCACTTTCAGGGACTATAAAATAAGAATGCACCATCACTAATTGACAGAGGGGAGAGGAACTGATGAGACTCTGGGTGTTGCTAGGAGGGGCTAATATAATAATCCAATTCCTTAGGGCAAGGGGATCTCAGCTATGGGTCCCCTTTTAGGCTCCAAGCAATGTACGCCTGGGTGTGAGCGTCCCTGATACTGACAGCCTCTGCAGAGCCGCTGTCCCTGAAAGCTGGACTGAATGAAGCACAGACCAGATTCTGGGTTTCCTCCTTTCCCCTCCCCCATATCTGGAAATACTCCACACATCCACCACCAGTGGCCCCCCCTTTGATTACACTAACCCCCAAACACTGCTGAAAGCAAATGGGGCAGCAACTGCACTGAGGGTGTGTTTCCAGGGCTGGATCTGGGGTCCACAGCTGGAATTCTAGTTGAGGCTCTGCCTGGGGGGGAGCTGCTGTGTGATTGGGCTCATTCCTTATCCCTTCCCTGAGATGCCTTATCTTGGAAAAGCAGCTGTTAAAGTGAGAGCATGGGTACCCCTTCTGCTGGGACAGTCCATGAAAACCCAGAGACAGGGTGATGTGCTTCAAGGGGAAGGAGGCAGGGGCTCACCTGGCTGAGCAAGCACGTGGGTGCTGAAGGCGGCTGCTGTGAGCAGCAGGCACAGAAGCGCTGCGGAGACCTTCATGTCTGAGGGTGAGGAGGCGAGCTTCAGCGGGAGAGATGGCAGCTGCTGGGTTGGTCTCAGCCTCCGCTCCTCTGGTGGCTGTCTCTGCCTTTTGTAGGAAGTAAACAGAAGTAGAGAGAAAGGGGGCAGGGTGAGAGGGCTTTGTTATTCTGAATGAATCACGGGGTGGAGTAACAAATCTGCTGTGTCAGTGCAGGCTCTGGGGCTGAGGAGGATGCTAGGAAATGAGAGGAGAGAGCGTAGGTTGAGGCTGGTCTGTTACTCACCCAAGACCAGGAGCAGGAGATGAGGTGGGGGCTATGCCCTGGCAGACCACAGTATGTGATCTACGGCTGTAGAAAAAGAATGAAAGCAGGGATGCCAAAGCCAAGGAGGCACAAGGGATTTCCCCATTTTCCTGTTCAGGCAGCATCCCGAAGTCCCAAGTCCAGAAAGAGGCGCTAAAACTTTGGCTGCACTCTCCAATGGACTCAAAGATTCTTCACTGTCTTAAATCCTGGTGTCTTTCTAAAGCCCAGAAGAAAATAGAATAACAGAACATTAGGAGAAAAAATAGAATTCAGTAATCTTAGAATAATAGCACCTAAAATTGTGGCATCTGTTTTGGTAATCTATTGTCATGTAACTTCCCATCTGAAAACAGTGACTTAAAGCAATAACAAGTATGTATTTTCCTCTTGAATAAGAGGGCTGACTGGCCTCAGCTAGGCAGTGCTCGCTGAGAGTCTTTTATGTCTTTGCAGTTAGATGAGGGCTAAGATTGTAGTCATCACAAGGTCTTCACTGGATGTCTGGTGTCTGGGCTGCAAGGACTGAACACAGAGGGACGTTGGATCAGATGGAGCTCCTCAGACATCTCTCTCTCTCTGTCAGCTGTACAGTGGCCTCTGCACATGGCTAGGTATTTTTCATGATGGCTTAAGGCTCCCAGGTGCAAGGCTAGGGAATACAGAGCATACCTCTCAGTGGGAGGAATGTAAAGGAATTTATGGACATGTTTTAAAAACCACCATTTCATAGGCTATCAGAACAGCACGGCACATAAAGGCTCTTGGGATTGTTGTGGTTTTCAAAATATCTGATGAGCTATGAAAATATTTTTTCAAGTAAAGGAATATAGGGAAGCAAATTTATGAACAAAATCGAAGAGTACCCTCAGGTTGGAGCAGAGACAAGAGACTCCATGTCGCCCTCCCCATGCACATGTCTGAAGTATACAAAGAATAAATTCTGAAAACCACTAATCGAGTTCCCTATCCCATAGTACCTCCCCTTACACATGCACATTAGAAGATCACCATCTCAGATTAACATCAGCTTAATTCTGGTAGTATACAAAAACTTCCATTCAATATGGCACCATTCCCCCAGCCCCATCTTAATACCGTTGTGGTTACAAATCACACCTTACGTGCCGTGTTCCCCTCCACACAGGTTTATAATTATTTTTTTAAGCATGTGTCTTTTAAATCAGGTGCAAGAGAAAAAGTAGCTGCAAGTGAAAAAACAAAGAACATTTACACTGTCTATTATAATTACCTATGTAGTTGCCTTTGCTAGTGATCTTTATTTCTTTGAATTACTGTCTGGTGACCTTTTGTTTAAGCCTGATGGACTCCCTTTAGGATTTTTTGGAGGACTGGGAATGTCTTCATTTATTATTCACTTTTGAAAAGGGTAGTTTTGCCTTATATAATAAGAGAATAAGTCAATTATAAGAATAACTCAATTCTTAATTGGCTTATTTCTTTTTTTTTTTTTTCCTTTTTGTCTTTTTTCGTGTCCGGCAATGGATCGCAACCCTCAGTGTTGCCCCTGTACTGGACCAGGACCGGCAACGGGATCGCAACCCTCGGTGTTGCTCCCACACCTCGCTCAGCCAGTGAGCGGGAACCGGTCTGTATGTGGGATCCGAACCCTCGGCGG
>NW_007727193.1:76353-106950 GCF_000696425.1 Galeopterus variegatus
CCGAGGGTTGGGGAGCAACACCGAGGGTTGCGATCCCGTTGCCGGTCCTGTTCCAGTACAGGGGCAACACTGAGGGTTGCGATCCATTGCCGGACACGAAAAAAGACAAAAAGGAAAAAAAAAATGAGTTAGTGAAGAAAATGTACAAACTTCTATGGGCCGGCCCGGTGGTGCACTCGGGAGAGTGCGGTGCTGGGAGTGCAGTGAGGCTCCCGCCGCGGGTTCGCATCCTATATGGGAATGGCTGGTGCGCTCACTGGCTGAGCACAACGCGGGCGACACCACACCAAGGGTTGCGATCCCCTTACCAGTCACGAAAAAGACAAAAAAAAAAAAAAAAAAAAAACAAACTGGGCTTCTGATTTGCGGTAACTTACCTAGCTACTCCAAACTTTGGTTTTCTTTCCAGGAAAACTGGAATAACCCTTTTCTGTATTGTTACAGCAATTAACTAAGATAATATATGTAAAGCACTTAGCAGCATTTGGGACTTTAACAAGTACTTGATAAATAGTAACTATATTTCTATTCTTGTTATTATATGAGTAACATATGCATAGTGCTTTATGATTAAAAAGCACTTTCGTGTATTTCAGATGAGGAAGTCCAATGTGAGGGAGTAAACCACTGGAGCTAAAGTCCAACCCATGTATTTTAATTTAATTGGTCTCCACAATAGTCTCACAATAGAGATGACTCTTCCATGGTCAGATAGCATATAAGTGGTTGAACTGGCACTTACACCTAGCTTTCCCCACTGTAATACCAGATCGCCACTTTTCCACTACATATCCTCTATAAATACTATTAAATCAGATTAAGTACACCTGATTTTCAACAAATAGCCAGAAGAGTGGCCCTTAGGTCACTTTTCACTTTGCAAGGTCACAATTGCATAGTTAAGACAAGAGATACGATTAAATATTGGCTGTTTGCCTGCTCAGAAGATAAATATAAGTATAAATATTGTCAAACCATTTTTCTGTTACATAGGGCGCTACGTGGAATGCACTGTAAAATGACTGCCTGAGTATAACACCTTAACAATTTTAGTCCAGAAGACAAGCTGACTAACGCAAGGGTTAAATCCATTAAATGGCACAGATTAATAAACATTTTAATAAAAATTATCATTTACTGTTGTTTCTTATTTCAAATTAACTACAAAATTTACAATTTTTTTGGTAAAATACACAAAGCAATGTAAGTACTAAAAAAACTGATTTAAAATTAAGCTTGTCTCCACCAGAAAAATATCTTTTTAAAATCCTGAATAAAATGTTCATCCTATAGAAACTTGTAAGCTTCTTAATTTGCTATTTCAGTAAAGTAGAATGTCTCAAATTCCATCAGTTGGAATCTTCCTATTTTATTAAACATACGATATAACATTCCTCAAGACTCAGAATAGTAAAAAAAGGTACAACCACATTTAAAGAGCATACTTCTTTTTCCAGTTCTCACTCTAAACAGCATATAATCTCATGGTAGGCTTGTTTAAAATGTAGGGTTTTACTCTAGAGTTGCTTTTTAACTTTTTGGGTTTTTTTAGAAGCTATACTCCTAACTTCAGGAGAAAGCCCTAGCATTTAATGACTGTGTGATCCAATCAACACAGGTAGTCTACCTGGTATCATTTCATCATCTGTAAGCCGGGGATCAAAGACTAACTTCTCTTTCCTGGATTTAGAATAAATGAATTCTATACATTGCTACATACCAATAATCCAGGGTTTTCTATAACATAATTTCAACAGATAACATTAAAATACATGTAACATTCATTAAGTTGCATGACTTTGCTTAAAGACTAGTAAAACACTATCATTAAAATAATTCCTAGCAAAACAATTTATATTTCCAAGGAACAAAACAAATTTGAAAAAATGATACTTATATCCTATCCTCAGATTTTTATATACATTTAAAGTAGCATTTCTAGTTGAGGAAAACTAATGCAAAATAAAAGTATGTCTGACATTACCTCCTGTCCTGATACTGTCACATATTGTGCAGAAGGATTTTTTAGTATTTTTTGTATTTCTTGCAAATGTGTTTGGATCTTGTCAGTAACTTCTTGAATTTCGCCCTTCCTCCTTTTTATTAAAGGGAAGTCAGAAAGGTCTTTGAATAATTCAGTTTTATCCCCAATTCTAAAAAATAAAAAATGCAAATACATATATTGAAGCATTTTAATTAAACCAGCTATCAATTATTTTTCATAGTGCATGAAAGACCAAAGGCCTGCAAGTCAGAAAAATGTGGTTCTAATTCCAGCTCTGCCACTAAATATTTAAGGATTTAACTTAACTTCTCTGAGGACTGACAAAATTACCCTAATATCATTTTCTTTTTTTTTTTTTGTCTTTTTTCGTGTCCGGCAATGGATCGCAACCCTCAGTGTCGCGCCCGTACCGGAGCGGGACCAGCAACGGGATCGCAACCCTCGGTGTCGCGCCCGCACCTCGCTCAGCCAGTGAGCGGGAACCGGTCTGTATGTGGGATCCGAACCCTCGGTGGGAGCGCGCCGCCACACTCTCAAGCGGCGCACTGTAGCAGTGCGCCACTGGGCCGGCCCGGGATGCCGCATTCTTAACCCACTCTCTTCTTTAAGCCACACTGTCCAATTGAAAGGTTTTATAGATACTTAGTTGTTCAAAGCCTTTTAAAAATTCTATCTCCCTGCTTGTGATGGTGAAACAGTTGGCTTTTTGAACTCTACAATGTCCTTAATTTCTGAACTCTATATCCCCTTTCACTCCTAATTATGAATTGGACAAGTCTAAGTCAGAACAAAGGACACTATGAAAACCCAAGTCAGTGGTTGCAGGATTGGCTGGCAACCCCAGTAACCTGAATGGGAGAGAATTGAGAACAGGGCCCCAAACTTGTTTGTGCACCAGGATCTTCTGGGGAACTCATAAAATCTGCAAATGAGAAGGGGAGCCATTCTAACACCCTAATCATTCTAACACCATTCTAACATCTAATCAGAATCTTTGGGGATGTACGATTGTTTTGAAAGAAACTCAGGTGACTTTGATGCACAAGTAACTTAGGAACCACTTAATGCACCAAATATGTTCATAACACACAGACATACAGGGGAAAGGTGACTTGCACAAGATTGTCTAAAAATTTAGTCACCAAACCAGATCAAGATCTCAAAGGCCAGGTTACAGTGCCCAGCTACCTACTGCAAATATTTGCCTGATTCCTAGCTATGATAGTCTGAACAATGCCTCCCTCCCGGAGATGCTCACAGCTTAATTCAGTCCCTGGAACCTGTAAATATGTTACTTGACATGACAAAAGGAACTTTGCAGATGTGATTAATTTAAGGATCTTGAGTTTGGGAGATTATTCTGGATTATCTAGATGGTCCCAATATAATCATAAACATCTTTATAAGGTGAAGGCCAGAGGGTGAGAGCCAGGGATAAGATGTGACAACAGAGGCGCAGTTGGGGGTAGGGAGAGGAGAGAGAGAGAGAGAGAGAGAGAGAGAGAGGTTTTGAAGATGGATGAAGGGGCCATGAGCTATAGGTTTGAGGTAGCCTCTAGAAGTTGGAAAAAGCAAGAAAATGGATTGTCACCTAGAGCCTCCAGAAGGAATGCAACTCTGCAGACTGATTATAGACATCTGACCTTCAGAATAGTAAGACTCATATATTTGTGCTGTTTTAAGCCATTGTAATTTACTATAAAATACTGTAATTTGTTACAGTAGCAATAAGAAACTAAAAGATTTTTTGGTATCTGGAAATGGAATGCTGCTGTAAAGAACACCTAAAAATGTGGAAATGGCTATGGAATTGGGCAATAGGCAGAGGCTGGAAGAATTTGGAGCATGATAGGAAAAGCCTAGACTTCCTGGAACAGACTTTTGGCAGCCACAGGAAATGTATGTGCTACATTTGGCATTCCCTCCTAAAACAGACCTAAGCATTGCCAACGGCTTGTGCTCAGTTTCATCATGGAAGGAGCAAGCTATCCCATGCTGGGCTGGAAATAAAAATGGATTTAAGAATTCCTCAAAATGAATGGATACAGCTCAAAAAGAAAACGTGAACAGGTTATTTAGGAATTTGAGCACATGGATCCCCCCTCCCTCTGCCTTGCCTCCTCCCAGGCTCTCTGTCTCAAGTCTGCCTGGCATCGGGGGCCCGCTGCTCAGTAGGCTATTATGGCAAGGTGCTTTCATTTGCGTTCCATTCCCTTTTTTACCTCTTGGCATCCACTGCAATTTCATATTTTATTCCCAATTGGTGATCAAGGCTGAGGACTGGAGGGGTGAAGGAGAGGCAGGGAGGACCTGGAACAAGAGTCTGTGAGTTCCATACATAGCTACCAATGAACTGTCTGCTGCTGATATATCAGGGCACTTCAAGCTTTGAAGGAATTCCTTAGCCTGATTCAGGGACCCTGGGTTGGCTCAAGAACATAGAAGCAGAATCCTCCCTCTACCCCTTTAGCTCCAGCTGGTAGAAATGGAAGTTTTCCAAGAGATGTGCTTCCAGATCCAGAAGAGAACTAGGTTCCCCTGGATTTCAGTTTGCAACACATTATCATCCCCATGTTATTGATGAAGACTTATAATACCTGACTTGCCTTAAGTGACAGAGTGGGTCATTGCTAGCTCTGGGGTTAGAACCCAAGTGTTTTTCTTGCCCCCAGAGTTCTCCCCAGTGCCTCATGCTGCAAAGGCACTGCCTGGTCTAGCCTGACACAGTGGCCATCTCCCCACCAGACTGGGAAGGTGAGCGCCATGCAGTTTATTCAATAGAACAAGATATCTGCTTTCCTGGGTGATGGGGTTCTCTGGTGTCCAGGTGAGCCAAATGCCTCACAGGTGGATCAAATGTCATGCACAGAAATACAGAACTTAAGTGGACATTTAGGAAGAGGAGGCCCATCTGTTTTAATGCATGATCCCGGGCTCTGGGAATGGGAGGGGGACAGTGATAAAGGGAGGCGATTTCTGGTTTCAGGGAAGATGCCCTCTCAAAGTACAGGTTGAAGAAAGAGCCATAGGTCCTGTGCCTGCATCCACAAAGTTCAACATCTCCCCTGTCTGGCTCATTCTTCTGCAACGCTGCCTCTTACCCTTCACATTCAGGCCCTCATCAGCTCTCGCCTGGACTATAGCCTGTCACTTGTCCCAACTTATCTATGTGTGCATGAAGCCGATATGTGACGTTTCCTGAAACTCACCTCTGAACCTCTGGACATGGCACGCCCCTCCTCATTCGACTGAAGACTTTCAGCATTTCCCTTGAAACTATAAAGCTGAGTACTAACTCCCCATCCTAAAATTGAAAACCCTTTACTCACCTTTCTTTTTAAACTCCCTATTTCCTGACATAGACGTGGATCCCAGCTCCCATCTGACTGGTTTTCTCCTTTTTTGATGTACATGTCATCATCATTTCTACCCCCCAGTATTTGCTCCCACACATCTTCCTGTTTTTTTCTTAATGACCCTGTAATTTTTCTAGAAAAGGCATACATTCCTCAAGGATAAGTTCAAGACATATCCTCTCTATGAAACCCTAACTAACCATCTTACCGATGGTGAGTGCTTCCTCCTGACTTCCCAGTGCCTGCGGTATTTGTGTTACTCCAGGTTGGAGGGTTGACTAGAGGGGTAGGGATTGGTGGTGGGTATCCAAGTTAGGGGGCAGTTGGAATAGATTGTGGAAAGGACTGTGGGCAGGGGTCAGAGGATATGAGAAAAGAAAGGGGGGTGGGATTGAACAGGTGACTAAGGTCATTGAGGATCTGGGAAGTTAATGTCAGGGACTGAAACACTGGGGCTGGAATGTCTGGGTTCTGCCTTGAAGATTCTTCTATAGACACTCAGATGAGACCATCCAGTGGAAAAGGCCACATCCCCATTTCTCCAAAATGTGAGCCCTGCTCTCCAAAACCACGCTCCTCCCTTATCACCAGGCTTATACGCTTAGCTTTGTAATTTCCTTCAAGAAAACACTCAGTCAGATTTTGTACAAAAATATATATTTTGTTCAATAGTCACATAATACTTATTTTCACAATAATATTTTAGCCAATACCTTGGGATCTAAAAACAAAAAGTCTTTGCATTCATGATCCTTGCAAAGACTCCACAAAACATCCCAGGGGTAGAATTGGGGTTCACAGAGAAAAAACAATTCGCCCAAATCTCTGTATCTAAAAAACACTGGTACTTATGGAAGATAAACTTAAAACATCAATAACTTAAATAAGATTAGCATTAATTAAGGCATCATATTCCATATTAATAAACAAAGTTCATACTCTTTGAAATTACAATAAAGTAGTAGTAGAGGGAGAGCTAGTGGAAAATAAATAAGTTTCATTTTCTTGGGTTGTGGAGTGAGTGTAAGGCTTTAGAGTTTTGGTTATTCTGTCCAGGTGGGCAATGGCAGTCTGGACCCACTTCTCCTTGGGATCAGCACAGATCTCCTTGGACAGTTTGGTCATGAAGCTGTGGGGAGAGAGAGGACACAGTTAGATGAAGTGTCTTTGTAGTGTCAGCCTAGGAGTGTAGCCCATTCTGCACCAGGGGGCTGCCGTGGTAGTAAGAGGAGGAAGGAAGGTGGAGGAAGGAACCCAGAGCAAGCTGCTCCTAAGGCGTCCCAGGTGAAGCCATCCTGACTTCAGGCTAAAGCAATCAGGAGGGCCTGAATAAGCACCCAGATGGAGAATGATGTTGGGGTCCATTTTTTCCCCTCTGGGCCTCAGTTTTCCCATTAAGAACTTTTGGATATTGGGTTAAGTGGTATAGCTCTCTGACTGTAACTTTGTGGGGCTTGTCCCTTGCTACCTGAGGACAAACTCTGGACAGGGGAGGGCTGGTGTGCTCAACTCACATCACAGCTTCTTTGGGACACTTGCTGCTAGTGATTCTGATGTAGCTCTTGAGCCTCTGTGTCGCGATCTTCCTATTGGTGAGTGTATAACAGCAGGTGACTGGGGCGCTAATTGCATCTGGAAAATAAACCACAAAGAAAAAGCATTATAGAATGGGATGGATTTTTCTAATCTTAATAAGAGAAAAATCATGAGGAGAAGGCAAAAGTAAGGCAGGAGTAGAGGCAGAATCCATTAAATTCCTGTATTTCTTCCTATAACTCAGAACTAGAATGTGATCTTTGACCCACTGACTCGCTTTCCTACGCTATTAAATTGGTACACAACATTGATAATGAACAGAGGGAAGGGGAAGCTGTTAAAACAACGTAAGTCCTGGGATTGTCATTAGGAAGGGCTAATAATCCAAACTATCAGAGCAGGGGAACATCAGCTGGGGCCCCCTTTTAGGCTCCGAGCAATCTACTCCTGGTTGTGAGCGTCCCTGATACTGACAGCCTCTGCAGAGCCGCTGTCCCTGGAAGCTGGACTGAATGAAGCACAGACCAGATTCTGGGTCTCCTCCTTTCCCCTCCCCCATATCTGGAAATACTCCACACATCCACCACCAGTGGCCCCCCCTTTGATTACACTAACCCCCAAACACTGCTGAAAGCAAATGGGGCAGCAACTGCACTGAGGGTGTGTTTCCAGGGCTGGATCTGGGGTCCACAGCTGGAATTCTAGTTGAGGCTCTGCCCGGGGGGGAGCAGCTGTGTGATTGGGCTCATTCCTTATCCCTTCCCTGAGATGCCTTATCTTGGAAAAGCAGCTGTTAAAGTGAGAGCATGGGTACCCCTTCTGCTGGGACAGTCCATGAAAACCCAGAGACAGGGTGATGTGCTTCAAGGGGAAGGAGGCAGGGGCTCACCTGGCTGAGCAAGCACGTGGGTGCTGAAGGCGGCTGCTGTGAGCAGCAGGCACAGAAGCGCTGCGGAGACCTTCATGTCTGAGGGTGAGGAGGCGAGCTTCAGCGGGAGAGATGGCAGCTGCTGGGTTGGTCTCAGCCTCTCTGCTCTTCTGGCTGCTCTGTGTCTGCCTTTTATTGAAACCGAGAGAGGTGGAGCCAGGCGGGAGGGCTTGGCCTGGGGCAGCATTCTCCTCAATGAATGACGAAGTGGAATCCTAAATCAGCTGAGCAAGCGCAGAGCCCTGGGAGTTTTCTAGGAAGTAGGAAAGGGAAGCAATGGGTCAGGACTTGGCACTTTTTCCACTTGCTGCTGAGGCCACAGCAGGGAGAGGATGGGGTGCTGTTATTCCGAGAGTGATCACAGATGTGAGTCAAGTGTGTTATTCTTAAGAATTCTGCTTTCTGTGAAGTGAAAATGCTGCAGAAAAGGAAGGAAGTGAGGAAGCTGAGGTCACGAGAGAGATGAAAGCATGTCCAGGCATATCCCTGGCTCACCTTCAAGTGACAGTCTAAAGACTGTGTCTTTAAGCCACAAAGGGAGCCTGAAGTATTGGTGGCCTCCCCAACAGTGTATTAAATTCATTTGCTCTTCAAAATGCAGGGTGGTGGCAGAATGGAAGCCTAGTAGATGTGTAGGATTTTGTCAACCTTGAACTGAATTCCAAGAGTCATGGGATTTCAGACTTGGAAGAAGCTATACATATAGATAATGAAGTGCTAGAGAGGAAATTTCCATGTAATACTCACACAGTGCTTACTCTGTGCCAGAAATATTCTAAACCCTAAACCTTTACAAATGTTTGATCTTTAAATCCCACAGTCCTATCTAGTAGTGATTGTTTATTCCCATTTCATAGATTAGGCAACTGAAGCACAGAGAGGTTACATAACCTGTCCACGGTCTTCTCAAGTGGAGCCCAGGCAGCCCAGCCCCAGTGTTTGTGCTATCACGACTGTGACATACTTCTGGAAGGAAACAGGCACAAGTCCTCCAACTGGCTGCCTGGTCATGTACCTGCATCTTCTCTATCCTCAGCATCTTCCAAAGTAGCAACACCTAAAGGGGAGACGAGATATATTCCTCTTGATTAAGGCACTAGAGTTGGGAGCCTGTGGTTAGCACAGCAGGCAGCAGGGGGCAAGTAGTGCATTCCTCCTTAGGGTGGCTGTTCTTCCAGCCCCTTTCTGGATCCCAGGGAGCATGAGCAAGCAGAGGAGCTGTATTTTGCAAATCAGAATGCCTGGCTTCATTCTGAAGTCTGCCTTAGATTTTTTCAGAAACCAGAGAATCATAGTGATCAAGCTAAAAACACTTAGAATTCATTTTGGTGGACTCTTTTCTTTTGCAGCAATACTAGGATTCTCTGAGACATGGTAGTGGCTGAGCTGAGCCTACAGTTCAGGTCTCCTGACTCCCCTGAGCCACTGCTCTTCCTTCTGGGCCTGCCTGTGCCTTGCCCAATGGTCAAGGAAAGACCTGGTGACTCTTCTTTCTTAAATTGTTTGGACAAGGTCTATAAAATGCATGGAGACTCTTGAAAAAAAATCACTTGCCAATTGCTACACTTGTAATAAGAAATGGGTTGCGGTAAACAAATGACTATGTGCTGTCCATAGTAAGTGGTCAGCACTAGCACTCTTGAATGGCACTTGAGCTGGGCATTGTGCTGACATGCTTTCCAGCACTGTCTCACTAGTGCTCCTCACAACCCAACTTTCCTTAGGTTGACACTTGAGTTAAGAAATTTGTCCAGGATCTCATAGGTCCTAGCAAGAGGGGCTGAGATTCCCACCCAGAACACCTTCATTCCAGAATTCTTGCTTCTGGGAACTGGACTTGATGTCTCATGATGGGTATTAGTTTCCTAGAGAATCTGAGAGCAGAGACTCTATGGCGAGGCCATTCCAGACTCTTGGGTAGAACTACTGAAAGACAGGTTGAGGAGACAACAAATCGATGTGTGCATGGCTTTGCTTGCATCTCTCTCTGAGCCTCATTTTTCTCCTGCCTGAGTCTTGCTAGTTACCCTTTTTCTCCCTGACTGGTGTCAACACCTCTCTGTGTTTGGCTCATTCCTTTGCTCATGGCCCACTCCATTCTTTTCCGATAAATCAGATATGACCAGGACTGGAGACTGTGTAACTTCATGGAGTCATTTTTTCCCAGACCATCTCATCTTATCTTCCAAGAAGTTTCTCCTCATATTATGGGAACCCCTTTCTCATCTATTAATGGGTCCTTTTCCATGGACTTGGGAGCTATATCCCATTTCCCTGTGGAACTCAGTCATTCCTTGGATTTTCTCTACATTAGCAAGTTGAAGGATGCTGTGATACTTTAAACTACTCTTTTGTAGTTCAGTCATGTCACTCATTCCCAGAACCCCAGACCCAAAGGACCTATAGAGATCATGTAATACCCCCTCTTCTTTACGTGAGGAAGCTGTACTCAGGAGGGAAGACCCACTGGGCCATGGCCACGGAGGAAAGCCTCCAAGCTTTGCTGGGTGTTGGACAGGCTTCTGGGTGGTGGAGCTATATCTCTTCCTCAGGGAGGCATTGTCATCTTTGGAAAGTGACTTGGACACTGCAAGCATCAGACTAATAAACACATGGAGGTGAAAGGGTGTGAATCAGAAAAGAAAGTCTTTTGAAAGGGACAGTCCGTCTCCCTCCCAGTTCTGCCGTGTTAAGAAGAGATGCTTTCTCCAGCTGGAAGGTCAGTCACAGGATGAGAGAAAAAGATGGAAATCCCCACTCTGAAGCAGCTTTGGAAGTTCCCGGATCCTGCAGAAAAGAATGTATTTATTTGGCTGGAGCCTGCATTCCAGATGTTGGGCCTGCAGCCAAGGAGCTCTCATGTGGAGCTGTGCTGGGAACATCTCAGCACAAGCCTGGGCTCCTGCTTGAGAGTGTGCCAGGGAAAGGCCCGGGGAAGGGGTGTAGAGGGAAATGAAGGTCAGTGTTTTGCTGCTCCCCAGAACCTCCAGCTCCCCTGGGCCCCTTCCCCATCTACTCATGGATGAGGAATGGAAAAGTTCCTCTTGGTGAGTAATCCTTCCTTCCTTCCTCCCAGTGGGCTGACCTCACCACCAGGACCTTTCATACCTTGGTCATCACTGCAGACTCCCACTCTGTTGGGAGTGAAGGAAAGAAGAAGCAAAAGTGAGCTTTCTAGAAAGATCAGAAGCCAGTACCCAGGCCCTTGCCTGTGCTTGCCAATGCTCCCTCAGCTTAGGCTTTCAAGTGAGATGTGCAGAAGGCTCTGCACCCACCAGGTCCTCTCCAGATACCTCCCTGGGGCCTCCCCTCCAACTTTTCCCTCCTATACTTTTTCAGGTTAGCTCTTAGCTCTAGGTAGACCAGAGCCCATTTTTCCCAGGGTCTCTATGCTACAAACCATTTCCTTTCAAGTACCCAAATCCTTCTTTATTGTTTCAAAGAATGTCAGATATGAATGGACCTTAGAGATCATCTACCTGTTTCTCTGATGAGAAAGCTGAGGCCAAGAACAAGGCAGTGACAGGCCCAAGGTGGCACAGAAGACAATGACAGCATTTGTGCTGGTTTGCCTACTTCTGGGCTCTCAGTGCTGTGCCTTTCTCGTGTATGTTGCTATTTCTTTACTGTAACATTCATACAATTAGTGTCTACCCTGTGCAGAGCACCAGGCAGGGGACTGTAGGGGAGGGAGGAGTGAGCCAGACATGAAGCTTACTTTCTAGAAGAGATGCTAAAACAAGTATGTATAGGAAGTAGGACTGAGCGCAGGAATAAACCTGAGCAGCACTCACCCCGTGCTTCCAGCTTCTAGGCATCTCCTGCATTCTGGGGTGGGTCAGCCCAGATGTGTGTGTTTGCACAAAGGAGCCAAGGATATTCCTGGGGAGGAGTGGCGGGGTGGGCATAGCACATGGAAGAGAAAGGGGAGATTCACCTAAAATGACCTGGGTTGGTTGAAGGAGAGAGCGGTATCTGAGCCAAGCAGGGAGTTTGTCACTTAGGCTGTCTTCTGGGCCAGCCCTCACGGATTAGCACCTGAGTCCTAGGGTGAGGGGGCTGCTATGGGTGGGTGGGGGTAACAGCTAAGTAATATCAATGCAAGCCACTCTACAGCACCCTTGGATCACACAGTGGGAGAGAAGATGCTTTCCTCATTCAGGGCTTGCATTACACAAGGTGGCCTGAGCAGTGTGATGAGGGGTTCGAGGGACAGGTGAGCACATTTGAAGTAGCCCGTGAAGGAGCTGGACTTGGGGTGGGGGGTTCTCAGGAAACAGAGGTGGTGAAGGTCAGGTGGAGTGGAGACAGAGAATCATTTTTTAACAACAGCCTGTCGTTGAACACTTTAACATCCATGCTGGAGTCTCCTGAGGGAAACTCAAGTGACACACAGAATATTGCATTAACCAGAGAGATACAGATATGTGAGAATCCCAGCTAAGGGACCCAGGGAGCGTTCATGAGGGTGCATTCAAAATGGGTTCAAGGGTTGGGAAGATTTGGGGCCCTGGGTGATTACTGTGTGGAGGAGGGGGCACATTTTAGAGCAAACTTACAGAGACCACACATCTCAGGGTAAACATCCCCTTGGGATCTTGTTGAAGTGCAGATTCTGATTCTGTAGGTCTGGGTGGGCCAGAGATCCCGCATTTCAAACCAGCTCCCAGGTGATGCTGGTGACACTGGTGCATGGCTCTGTCAGAACAACTATAAAAGGGCTTAGAGCAGAAAAGTTTGTCCAATGTGGGAGACAATGATCAGCTCATGTCATGTAGACCAGGGTTCTGTCCGTGGCTCTCGCACAGGCTTCAAGAGCCCTCCAAAGCTGTCTTCCACATTGATGTGATTGTATACTTTTCTGGAGAGAGCTGTGAACCCATAGCTTCTATTAGATTATCAAAGACTTCCATGACCTCCAGCGAGCCTATCAAAAATAGAGTTCTGGCTTCACCCCAGACTTGCTGAATCACAATTTGTTTTTTTCTATACAAAGCTGTATTTTTTCTAAGCTCCCCACTCCTCAGATGATTACCGGTCTGTGTTTGGGAACCTGGCACTCAAGCAGAGGGTATATGAAGTAGGGGCTGTGCTGGCCAGGCTGGGAGGCACTGGTAGGAATAAAATGAAGGCAGGAAAAAAGGAAAGAAAGGAGAAGAGAGGGAAAGACTAAGAGAAGAGGGGAGAGAAATCTGGAATCATGCAATAGTTCCAGGTGATGTCAGGAGGTCAATTGGTTGATCTCCAATTCCTGTGAGTGTGAGAAGATCAGACAATAGGATTTGGAATAAGCACTGGGTCAGAAGCTGGCTGGGCCTCCATCTAGCCATGTGGCCTTGAGCAAGTCCCTTGACCTCTCTGGGCCTCTTCTGTAATAGGTGATTAGTAAAACAGCTGTTTCTAGCATGGTCATGAGACTTGTATGAAGTAATAAGCCAAGAGTGCTTTGCAAGCAACTTGTCAAGAACTGTGTCAGTCTAAGGGCTATAAGCTACAGTCTCGGGAAATCTCAGGGAACGCAACCTGTCCCAGCGGCAGATGTGTGTACCGATCCCCAGCACAAACATCCACTCATTTCTCGCTATGGAAATATATTGGCCATTTTTATTACATGATGCACAGTGAGGCTTCCATTCCCTAAGCTCTTTTTCATCCCTGTTTTCCTGTCTGCCTGTGGACAAAAGGAGCTGATGAAAACCTGAGGGTCAGAGAGGGCAGCCCCAGAATCAAGTCAGGGCCTCAGCTCCCCACACGGGAACCAGCTCTTACCCAAAGTTCACACCCTGACAGGCCCTTGTCTGTCTCCTCACCCCATGTCACTCTCAGCTTCTAGAACTCTCTGTAGTTCATCTCACCTCAAGGTCTCTGCCCATGCTGGGTCCCAGCACCTGAAGCAGTATCTTTCATGTAGTAGGTTCTCCGTAAACATTGCTTGAATCAATTACTAACAGTCCAAGAATCTCAAAGCATTTTCCCCAGATATCTGAATGATTTAATGCCAGGGAAATTAATAAAGAAGCAAGCATTCAGTTTCCTGAGTTCCCCACTTCAGTTTGGGGAAGAGACAGTGGCAGGGGTAAGTGGAGCGTTGTGGGGGGAAACCACTAGCAGATAGAATGATTTTCAGGGGCCACAGGGATCCTTCTTGGGGGATGATCTGTTGTTCTCTTTTGATTGCAAAATGTTGCATGCAGAAAAAGGGAAACTTCAGCTGCCCAAAAAAGCATCTTTGTTATTAATGGTTTCAGCTGGCTAACCGGTAGAATCCTGCATTGCAAAGCACTGGCTTCATTCAAAAGCTTCTCTTGCTTTTCCTGTAAATTAGAATCTGCAGAGAGAATCTGAAAGGAAATGCATACAGCATCTGTCTGGACGGGGAGAAGGTCTGGGGAAATGGTTTTCCAAAGCATACACATCTCTTCTGACTCAAATGTAAGGACTTAAAGATGAAGCACTACCACACAGTTCAATTCTGCAACCTATTTATTGCCTCCAAATAGAGCCAGGGTCATGACAGAGACTTTAGGAGCACACTGTTGCCCTCAGGGCTGTTTGTAATGGGTGGGAAGAGCAGGCATATCAGAGTTAGGTGTTGGGCAGGGACCTTTGTCTGCCTGGTTAACTTCTGCACCCTCTGCATTAGCACCAATAAATAGGTGGTGAATAAATGAATTAGGGAAAAATCAGAGCTTTGAAAATCATTGCACTGCTTAATTTAAAAAGGGGAAATAATGTTGCCCAGTGTCATAGAGTTAGTGTCAGTGCCAGTGCTGGGGTACTACTGGAGGTAGGGAAGGAAATGGATACAGTTGCTTAAGGACCAAGGGACTTCCTAAGAAGAGAGAAGTTGAAGATCTTTCTTCCAAGTCCAAAATTCTTAGACACTGAGTGTCTGAAGAGGTTCCAACCAGACTGGCTGCCTGAGTTCAATGCCAGGGCCGAGAAGTTGATGGGTAAGGACTGAGGTGGGAGGGCCTTCTGGACCCACCATGTTGATGCAGTTTGACAGCAGCAGCCAAACCTATGAGTGCAAACAGAAGCTGCAACCTTGAAAGCCCAAGGAAGCACGGTGGCCAAGGCTGGAGGGGGCACCATTAAAGCAAGAAACAGGAAACACTTTGGGTAGGTGGGGCCAGTGGTCCCTGGGGCAGCATCAGAGCTATGGCAGCCATGAGCCCTGGCCAATGGCAGAAGGGTCCTGCTACCCAGCTCCACTTTGCTTGAAATTTAGCAGCAGGACTTATCAGGTTGATTGAACAGGTCTCCGAGGCTCTCAGGCACTATGAAGAAGTTGGGACGGTGCACTTAAACCTGAACTACTAGATTTCCACCTAATATGGAGAACTTGGGACCCTGGGGATTAACTGAACATAATAAAAGTGATATGAATCATTTGTGCCGAGGTGACAAAAAGGACCACACCAGTGACACATACACACACATTTATCTATTGTGGATAGTTTGCTGCTCTTTCCCCCGCCCCGCCCACTTTCTTTCCCTGTCTTACTCCCAATAGTTACGATATAGTTATTTTCTAAATTACGACAGAAGCCTTGTCATTATACAATTATGATTTCATGACAATAATGAACATAATTTTCAGTATTTACCAAATACCTTCTAGAACTTCTGTGCAGTTATGAGAAAAGATTTCTTTTTTTTTTTTTTTTGTCTTTTTCCGTGTCCGGCAACGGATCGCAACCCTCAGTGTCGCCCCCGTACCGGACCGGGACTGGCAACGGGATCGCAACCCTCGGTGTTGCCCCCGCACCTCGCTCAGCCAGTGAGCGGGAACCGGTCTGTATGTGGGATCCGAACCCTCGGCGGGAGCGCCTCCGCGCTTCTCAAGCAGCGCACTAGCGCAGTGCGCCACCGGGCCGGCCCAGAAAGATTTCTAAATTGTGAGTGCTTTATAAGTCATTCAATCATGTGAATCCAGCACAAGCACTGCCATGTAGGTGAGGCTGTCATCATCCTCCCTGTCTTATACATGGAGAAATGGAGGCTTAGAAGTGACTGGCCCCAGCGCAAGAGATCTGGGAAGTGGAGGTGCTGGGATGGGAGTTCAGGTGTTCTTACTGCAAGGCTGGTCTTCTCTATTCTCTCCCAGGCTAAGAGGGTTCTTCCCTGAAATCCAGTCCTTTCCTTCTTCTGGTTAATTTTCCTTTTCCTTCACTCTAAGGCTCACCTTTCAAGGTCACCTCCACATGCCCTGTAAATGGAAGGCTTGGCGAGGATGCGGAAGGTTAAGGGAAGGGAGCATTTAGGGAACGTAAGTTCTTCAGATGAGCTCCTTGCCACTTCATTTCAGTCCTTGCTCCATGACCACTCTTCAGACTTTGTCATCTCCCTGTCCTGCATTTCACAGAGTTCGACTTAGTAATCCATTTCTTTGACCACAGCCTTCCACTTCCTTCCCCTTCAGCAACTCCGTGTCTACTGCATCAGCTCCTCCCGGTCCCTCAGCCCCTACCTGGCTTCCTTTCTTGCCCAGTCCAGCCCGTGTTGGTCACTCTCTCATCAGCATACTCATTCTCTCATCTCTACAATTCTGTCTCCCCACCCGCCAATGCCCAAACCCAAGTCATCTGATCATCCTCCTTATTCCGGACCACTCCCAGGCTGTCAGGCTTCCTGGAGGAACTTTCTACCCTTGATGACAAGAGAGCATACAAGTGCAACAGACTCCTCAGACTCCTGCAGTGTATCCCTGGTCATTTCCTTCTGCCCTGCTCCATGGTGACACTCCAAACTGTCACCATTCCCCTTATTTCTTGTGCTCCAGTCTCAGGCTACAGCATTCTCAGTAGACAACGTACTCCCCAGTGAAAGCAGAGATCATGAGATACTCCTTCAATGCCCACCCCATGCCCACATGGAAACTTAATTTCATCTTCATGCTATTATATTTCTTCCTTCCTGTCTCTGAAGAAGAGCTGGTCGTTCCTGTTCTGGCTCGATCTATATCCTTGATTTTCTCTGCTTCTTGCAGAATTGGCACTGTCCGTTAGCTTTGTCCTTTTCTATCTCCCTCTTTCCACTCTTTCCTTCCCTTCTTCCAACCAACTTGCTCAAGTCTTCATTGTGATAAAGACGCATTTCCCTTAACCTCATCTTCTCTCAAGCTACTCCCATCGCTCTCTCTTTTTATGAGGAACATCTTTGCATGATTGATCTGTACATGCTGTCTCTACATTTTCACCTCCAATTAATTCCTTAACCTGTTATCATTTGTCTTCCACATCCATCATTCAACTGAAATCCTTATGGTCTCATCAGTGATGTCCTCGTTACCTGGACAACTGATCCAACTTGAAATCACTGCCACGTTAACACCGTTTATCCTCCATTTGTGTCTGGGGCTCTGTTCTCCCCTCATTGCTCTCTGCCTCTCCTTTCTGTGTTGTCTTCTCTGGTTTCTCTCCTCTGTTCATCCTTAAATGCTGGTTTTCTCTAAGGATTCATATGTTCATTCTCATTCTTCATGAGAATTTGCAAACTGGTGGCCCTTTCCTGGTTCTGGCCTGCAGGCACATTCCGTTTGTCCTGCAAAGTGCTTAAAATGAATGCAATTAATTACCAACACTTAAAATGGAGAGATTTATCATTTAAAAATCTGAATTTCTGGTTTGTCTGTATAGAATCAGATTTGGCAACACTGAACCCACATTCCTATATGGCAACAAGCCATGAGAACAGAGTGGTAACTGTTCCTCTAGGTAAATCATGTGTTCACAGGTCCCCAGAGGATGCCCCCTACCCCTATTTCTCCATTGTCATATGCTTGGTCCACTTCATTGACTTACCTGCTGGACTTCTGTTGTAGTTGAGTTTAGAGTCTTTTCCCTTACATCCCACATTTAAAGCTCTCCTGATTCAGCAAATGGCTCTTCAGATGAACTCTAGATTTGTGTTCCAATCTGCCCACTGGGCATTTAGACTGGTATGTCCCTCAACCTCAGTGAGTTCATCCTTCCTTCTTTGCGTCTCTCCTTTCCCTCCCTCTCTTTCTTCTTTCTTGTTTTTTTTTTTCAACCAAGATGTAATAAGCCCCTGCGGCAGATGAGAAATTCCTACCTAAGAGGGCCTTGAAGAATCACTTTGATTGGAAGACGTGGTATAGGACTGGTGTTGAGTTTGCATTTGCACAGAAGGTACATTGTTTTCCTTTAGCGTGTATATTCATTTGGGGTGGCTTTGGAGCAGGGAGTCTATGGAGAATTTTTGAGGAGGAGTCTTAAATTTCCCCAAACCATCCTTTGAGGTCATCACTGTGAGTGCCTCCCCTGTCGGACACCACCCTGAGTGCAAGGAAGGCAGGTAAATCCTCCACCATTTCTGATCTCATCCTGCCACTCCCAGGTCTGCTTCCCCTACCAGAAATTCACATTCCTACCCTCTCAGATAGCCAAGATAGAAAGCAGGCATCCATCTTCTGATTTTCCTCCCTGCCTCCTTTCACATGTAATTGGTCATTGAGATCTGTCCATTTCCTTTTGAAGTGTCTCTTGCATTTATTCCTTCATCATCCCCAAAGACCCTGTCTCAGTCTGGTTCTATGAAAAGAATTTAATGTCATTTCTTGCCAAGAGAAGCTCTATCATACAGTCCATCCTTTGTACTGATGGCAAATTTATCTATCCCAAACCACCTGTCTGATAATACTTAAAATGCTTCATTGGCTCTCCATATCTACTTGATAGAGCCCAACTCCTTAGTATGGCCATCAGGAGGCCCAACCTGGCCCCAGTGTACCTTTCAGGCCACATACCACCAATCATTCCTTGCAGATACCTTTGGCATGCTGTGTTAACAGCAATTTGCTCATCTTTCCAAGAACACGGTCATTGCACACATTAATTCCCTTGCCTGGAAAGGCAGCTTGGCCTTTTCCAAGAAGTCTTTCCAGACTTCTTTGGACACATAAACCTTTCGGATCCCCCAACACATGACACGCCTTTTTTACAGCACTGATTGCACCCTGTATTTTCAACATAATGCATATATCTTCTCTATCATATAAATGTTAGAATAGGCATATAAATGTTAGAATCTATCCCAGCACCTAGGACATGGTCTGGCATTTGTTTATTCTTCACCATTCATTTATTCATTAATTTAATGAGCAGTAATTAAGTGCCTCGTCTGTGCTGGTCGTGAGCTCCATACCAGGCACGTGTTTGCTGAATGAATGAATGGAGAGGTTGTGGATGGTTAGACCTAAGCAAAACAAATGTGTCAAAATCTGGAAGTTGCTACTGTGCTTTGATGAAGCCTGAATCACACTGGGCACCCCACTACCACTGAATCATTGTGTGACCTTGGCTGCGTGGCTAGCTGTCTTGGACCCCCATACACAGAAGGGAAATGATAAACCTATAAATCTCTTTATAATTCTTAAGCTTGTTTTTTCCATCACTTTTTTCACTTCCAAGGTAGCTGCAAAAGAAGGAAATATTTCAGTTCTGGAGATTCCCCATTGTATGAAATGTGACACTTTGGTTGTTCACTTCACTCACTCAGCTGCCAGACCCCTGTTGTAGTTGAGTACAGTATCTTTTCCCTTAACTCCCACATTTAGAGCTCTCCTAATTCAGCAAGGCTCCGTATTCGGCATCATTTCACTTTATACTCATAACAACCCTGAAAGACAAGCAGGCCAGGGACCACTGTGCCATTACACAGAAAGGTTAAATGATCTGCCCAAGGTCATAGTGCAAGAATGTGGCATAGCAAGGATCGAAAAACAGGTCTTCTGTGTCTAAGACTGGCACTGTTTAGACTCTCCAATACTGCTTTGCCAGGCATCTTGGTAAGAAAGTGGGGTCTAGACACACACGTTGGAAACCCAGTGTGGTCCCAGGTGGGTCTGCCCTCACATCTGGCCCAATCCACATCTTCCTCATCCCCATTTCTCGGATGTGTTTTGCAATGTAATTCTTTTACCTTCAGTGCTCTAGTCCAAACATCAAGATTCTGGTTCCCTTTCTAGTCATCAACTTCTTCTTGTTTTTTCTTACAGTTATTTTTTTCTAGTTCCTCATTTTTCTTTCTCTCATTTCGTTTTTTATCTTCTTGGAATTTGTCATCAGTCAAACTGGCAGTTTCGATTACTTCAGATATCCCATTTTGTGGGATGACACAGATTTTTCCAGGGTAATAGTTTCTAGGCCTTCTAGGAAAAAGAAAGTCAGGAAAGCCTCCCCACTCCCCCACCATGTTTATTTGCATTTTGCAAAACAGTTCTCCCACCTGGCGGGGGCTGCTGGGTTTGTAGCTCAGCTTTTAGCGAAACCCAGAGGCAGCTCTGTCTTCAGACTCTCACCCTTAGCTTTCGGCCTTTTCTCCAAGCCAACTACAACTCAGGGTTACTAACATGGTGTAAGCTAAGGGGACGCCTTTCCGCCCATGGGTGCAGCATTAGATAAGAGGGTTGGGTGACATGAGCATTGCATGACATTGGCATTCAAGCCTCATTTCACAGATAGAGGATCCTAAAGCATAGAAAAAGCAATGACTTGCCCAGGGTCACACAGGAAATTAGTGACCAGGGTTTGGGCTCAAACTTAGATCTCTGATTTCTTTTTGGGAAGGGAGTTTTCTTCTATCACAATGTGTTTGGTAATTTATTTGCAAAATCTCTAAGCATGAGTTCTGGATAAATCTCTCACAGTGACTCTTACTTCACACCCTTAACACTTAAAGAAGTTGCTTGGTCAGGCTTATATCTCTGGGTCATATGCCGATCACAACAAGTTCAGAAGTCTTTAAGACATGATCTGAGCCATTTTAAGCTTTAATGAGGGAAACTCAGGCATGGATGTCTTAACTGGTGGTTATTTACGTGCCTGTCCCAAAGCTGCTGGGACACCTGCCTATGCTCACAAAATTCTGTAAGGCCATGACAGAATCTGTCCCCAGAGAAGAGTTGCCCTTTTCATTATAACTATTACAACAATTATAATTCCTTAGAGGTATGTTGAATTTTACAGTTGATCAAGCTCATTTGCATAAATTCCCTCCTTTCGAGTCTTTATGACAGCCTGCTCTAATGGGTCCTCTGTTTTCCATTTTACAGTTGAGAACGTAAGGTTCAGGGAAGTTAAACAGCTTGGCCAGAGCCATGCAGATGAAAATAACAGAACCAATCTCCAAATCTGGGGCATTTTTACTATACCACTCTCACACACAAACTCATAATAATTAAATTACCTGTAATAGGCCCCTTCAATAGCCTTGGCTCTTTGGATCCTTACAGCAATCTTGGGAAATTGATCTCATTTTTCAAAAGACAAAACTGGGGCTCAGGTCATACAGGAGTTAAGTGGCTAAACTGGACCACAAATTCAGAGTGGCTTCTGCTATGTCTCCTCATCTCCCACGCCCTGGCCCCCAGCCCCAGGGATAAATCCCCAGCTGTGCTGTAGGAACCTCTGCAGGCAGACAGCCAAGGCCAGGACAGCAGCCAGGACTCTGTTTCCTGTCCAGAGTTCTTTCTCCCCAGAACTGACTCCAGCTGGGCCTCTCTGAAGGAAGGACGGGGCTTTCCAATCAGAGCAGATTAAAGTTTCCAGTGACTTTCACCAATTCAGGGCCTCCACTTTCCCTAGAGGGGAGCTAAGACAAAAAGTGATCACCAGTGTTGATTACATCAGTGATGCCCTGCAAGGTCTTAGGGAAGATTTTATTCACTTACTTATGTGTTCACCCTCACATCCTTTAACAAAGTTTTATCAGGGACATATTCTACGCATGACATTCTGCTAGCTGCTTGGGATATCAGGATTGATAAAACATAGTTCATGACTTAAAGAAGTTGAATTTTGGTCCAGCAGATTGAATAGAAAACAGTAAGTCCTCTGTTTTCCATCTGTCTTACACTCCAAATCCAGCCCCTCTTTGTCATCCTAATTGACATTACTCTTCCTTCACTTCTTAAAACTTTTCCTGGGTGCTGTAAGTCTCTCAGCTGGGCTCTTTGCCTATGATCTAACACCTCTAATCCATGCTCCACACTTCTGCCAAAAGACTCTGAAATGCCTAGCAGATGTGTCTCTTCCCTACTGAGAACCCCTCACTGGCTCCTCTCGGTCCTCAGCATGCACATGCAGAGCCTGGTCATGGCTTGGTCCTGCCTTCCTGTCCAGCCTCAACTGGACTCTCTCTCCCCAGGAACTCTGGCTCCAGAAAGGCCAAGTTAGTTTGCAGGGACCCCATTCCCCTCCACCCCACCAAAACCACACTTCTGGGTCTTTGTACAAGCTGTTTTCTTTTCCTGGTGGGTCTTACTCCTCTTTTTTATCAGGTCAATGTCTACTCATCTCTCAAAACCTAGCTCAGAGGCCCTTTCCTCCTTGGAAGCCGAGGCTGGAAAAGGTGGCCTTTATGATGGTTAATTTTATGTGTCAAGTTGACTGAGCTAAGGGATGCTCAGACAGCTAATCAAGCATTATTTCTGGGTATGTCTGCAAGGGTGCTTTTAGTAAAATTGTCATTGAAGTTGGAAGACTGAGTAAAGAAGTCTGCTGTCACCAATGTGTGTGTGCATCATGCAATCCATTGAGGGCCCAAATAGAAGAAAATGGTGGAGGAAGGAAAAATTTACTCTCTCTTCTGGAGCTGGGACATCTATCACTTGCCCTTAGACATTGGTGCTTCTGGCTCTCAGGCTTCCAGCTGGGACTGAGACTCACACCCTTGGGTCCCCTGTTTCTCAGGCTTTGGGGCTTCGACTGGAATGATACCACCAGCCTTCCTGGCCCTCTGGCATGCAGAAGGTAGATTGTAGGACTTTTAGCCTTCATAATCAAGTGAGCAAGCCCTTCACAATAAACCTCTTTCTATATATCTATATAGAACCTATGGGTTCTGCTTCTCTGAATAACCCTAATATATTCTTCCGCATTTCTACTGCATTAGTGTTTACCCCAAACAAGTGCTGATGCACTTCATAGCACTTGTTAGTCTTGCTTGTCTCCCTGATTTATCTGTGGATTCCTGGATCCCTATTGCATAGATAAAACCTAGATCAGTAGGTGCTTAGTAGTGCTCTGTTCAATAAAAACAGGAGAAATTCCAAAGGGAGAAACTATTTTATCCTTTTTGTTCCAAAGTCGCTTATGAAATGCAGCCAACTTGGCTCATCCTCGTGGGTGGCTGGGGCTTAGGAGGAAGGAATGTGTCTGGTTTTCCAGGGAACAAAGGGGCCCCTTTCAATTCCACAGATGCTGCAGAATGCAGGAGCAGCTGTTAGTCATTGTGACTGGGAAAGTCCACACACTTTCTTGTGGCTTTCCCTTTTTACATTGGTTTCAAGAGGGAAATAAGAAGCTCTTTGACTTTTCCCTCGTTAGCCAGTGTTTCTTTCTCACTGCTCCATGGACAGGGTTCCAGCCCAGAATCATTCTACTCTCCCCACTCAGAGGCAAACTGAAAAATTTGGAGCTTGGAGAACTAAAGGGCAGGCCCTATGCACAGATGTCTTGCTGGACCCAGGACCCACCTGCCAACTTTGAGTTATCCCGGGACCCACAGAGAGCCACTGATCTCCTCAGCTGGCTCCCCCACGTTGTTTCCCTGCCACGGATTTATCCTCACAGCAGAAAAGTACTGGTGCTAAGAGTAGAGGGAAAGACAGCTATCATCAGATCTACCACTTTGCAGAACCTGCAATTTGTAGAATATTTCTGCTGGGCACTTTTATATAATAATGCATTAAAATAATCAGGAACCTATCATGGGACCAGTACTGGGTCTACATTACCTCTACATCCACAGGCATGGTTCTTGCCTCACTGAAGCTCACTTTTAATTCTCTCAATAGCCCTATGAGCCAAGAGATGTTACCCACCCCTGCCCTTTTGCAGATGAGGAACCTGAGGTATGGGGGATGAAGCAATCTGCTCAAGGTCATGCAATCAGGTGAAATCAGAACTCAAATTAGAGTCAAGGGCATCTGACTTCCACTTGCATCATCTTTCTATGACAGGGTCTTATCAGAGGCCCACGTATGCCCCAGCCTGCCCCCACTGGCCCAGGACTGCCAGCACACCAGTAACCAACAGAGATCTCCCTGCTGACCCCGTCTCCCCTTCCCCGACTTTGTTTCCCAGAGCCCAGACTTAGTGCTGGATAAAGCTCCCTGTTTAGCAGTTTTCAGTCTCTTAGTCTTTTCTTCTTTTCTTTCTTTTTCTTCTTTTTTTCCCCATAGCGTAACTGTTTGCTGAATAAATGAATGCATAGAGAAAAAGGTACAGTGTACCCTACGGGTACATGACAACCTTGGGGCTGACATTTTAGAGTACATTAAGAAACTCTCTGTCCAAACTCCTCATCCTCCAGCCAGTCCCAGTGCCTAGAATTCTATTACTTTTGTGTCTTTCAGCTAATGCGTGTTCTCAATTTTGACCCTCTACCTTTGTGATTTTTGATAAGTCTTTGTAACACTGGTCTCTTACATACTTAGTCATTTTCTTTAAATTGACTCTTTTTTTTAACTTTAATTAATTCATTTTGAAAGAAAACATTTTATAATAACAGCTCCTAATTTGAAACCAATATCATTTGCTGTAAATATAATCAAAACAAACATTGTTTTTGAATTTGAACTGGAGGCAGCTGCCTGCCTGGTGTACTGAGTTTCGAACTTATTCTCTCATTGAGAGAGAGAGAGACTGGCAAGTACAAGCACTGAGGTTTTCTTCTTGATTGAATCAGGAAGATGAACAGATAATTGTAAAGGGAATGCCTTTCTCCACTAGTGATTCATTGCTGTCTAATGTCCTGGTCTGGGATAGCGATGGACTAGGGTATCAGGCCTTACACATTTGTTACCATGGGGTGTGTAGCAGAGTGACTCTCACCTCGTAGCATGCTGCAGGGCTTAGTGGGGCTTGCACCCTGGAAATGAGACCAACTGAAGACACAGGCATTTTGCTGAGGGCAGCCAGGCACAGATTGGGGAAGGTGGGCTGAAGGCTGGGTGTTCTTAGAATGCCAAGTTCATGGTCAGCAGTAATGGGGAAGTCCCAAGAAAGAGATGGCTCACTCCCCATTCTGCCCAGCTGTGGCTCTGGGCAAAGCCTGGGGGGTGGGAAAGGGATTGCTGTCCCCTAGGAGAACTCGGGGAATGGGAAGCTTTGTCAGAAGCCTTCTGCATGGTCAGAGGAGCTCATGAGAATCTGGGGAAAGGCCCTGGGGCTGGACAACTTCCTCTTATTAGGGCAGAGCATCCCTTATTTTCTGTCCATTTCACAGAATAGATGGGAAACTTCTCAAGAAGCCACATGAGATGTGCTGGCGGCGGGCAGAGGAGGAGGTGAAGGGTGGCGAGTAGAGCAGAGCCTGGGTCTTGGTAGGGAGGGAGAGGCCAGTGCACCTGAGGGGACCACCTGCCAGGCACAGGGAGGTGATAAGCACTCGCTTTAAACCTCGGTTTAACCATGACTAATCTGCAGAGGAGGAAATGGAGACCCAGAGAGAGGCTAAGCATCGATGAAGACTGCACAGCCGGGGACAGGTCGAGCCAGGAGGTGACTTTGATCTTCTGACTAGATATTGGGGGTGTAGATGGGCCCAGCTGCCCACACAGCCTGGTTCTCCCTCTGCTGAAAAGACGAAGCATGGGGAAAGAGGCTGCTGCTCGCAAGGTCTCAGTTCATGGTCAGCTGCAGACCTTGACCTCCCTCGCTGTGCACAGTCTTGTTATCTTCATTATAACCCTGTGAA
Source organism: Galeopterus variegatus (assembly GCF_000696425.1). NCBI lineage: Eukaryota > Metazoa > Chordata > Mammalia > Dermoptera > Cynocephalidae > Galeopterus > Galeopterus variegatus. The sequence goes on from NW_007727193.1 coordinate 101,906, forward strand.
GTCACGAATTCTCCCCTTTCTAGGGACATGGAAACAAAGATCCAGAGGTGATGCATGTACGCTGATGTCACTCTGGCCTCCCTCCTACCCTAACAAGTGTCTGCATCCACTGCAGCACCAGGGATGGGTCCCTCCACTTTGTCTGGGTTGGGAAAATTCCCAGGGATTTCCCAGATGAAAGGAGGCCTAGATGGATCCAGGCTGAGAGGAGAGAGGGTGTGGCTGGTGGGCCTCCCTCTGGCTGCTGGACAGCTCCAGAGTTGGGCTAGAAAGACGCCAGAGCAGTGACCTGCTTCCGGGCTCAGAGTTCAGGCCCATTAACAGGACTCATCCTGTCTTTTGGGGACAGTCACTATAGCTTGGACTTTCCCATTTTCAGGGTCTGGGAAATAATTCCAGACTTCATCTTGAAGGCTCTGAGCATAAAGGGAATATGGCCATGTGGAAATGGAGACTGAGGGGAAGGTGAGGGCATGCACAGGGTCCTCAGGGCTTGGGGTGGGTGCTGGGTTCCAGCTTCTCCAAGGATTAGTGAGGAGAGAGTGGCAGGCCAGAAACTCCCAGGACACTTCAGCCCTGCCCTGGATGCACATCTCCCTTCCTCCTGCCTCCACTCTTCCTGCCTGATTCCTAGGTCAACTTTAGATCGGACCTTTGCACCTGAGCAAAACCCTTCAAGTCCTGCTTGCCAGAATGTCTTCCCCTAGCCAGTGTGATGCTCAGGAGGGTCCTGAGCACCCACCTGTCAGGATGCTTCTGCATCTGGCTGTGTCCAGTGTGTCACAGTAGCAGCAGAGACAGCAGTGGCAGCAGACAACATCACCACTGGAGCCTCAATTTATTTGGCTTCTATTCCTTGTCGGGCCCTGTGCTAAGTGCTGTAAATGCATCATTTTATATAAGCCTCAGAGCCACTCTGAAAATTGCTCATTATTACTGCTTGGTTTTCCAAGGTCAAAGAAATGGCTCTGTTGGAGAACATGGGGGCTTTCTGGGATAGACTTGTCCCTGAAGACAGATGTCTTCATAGGTGTGAAAGGTCTTTGTCTGTGGACCTGTGTGAGGGAATTTCTCCTGGGTTCCATTTCCCAGAACCTGGGAGATGGGAAAGGTAAGAGCTCTAGGGCATTGGGCTCTGTATGACTGTGCTGGGACCAGCCCCTCCCCTGTGGAGCAGACAGGGGGTAGGTGCTGGGAGAAAACAGTGGCCAGGGCTAATGAGGGGAGGCTGGATGGGCCCGTCTTTCCATCCTGATGCCAAGAAGAAGCCAGTCTTCCTGTGTGGGAGCATCTGCATGTGCCTGTAGCTCTCTGTCTATATAAGGGATTCAAAGAGCAGCCTGTAGAACCTGAAGCCCAGGGTGCAGACCCCAGCTCTGTCACTTACTATGTTGAATGACCTTAGTGAAGTTACTTAGCCTTTTAGTACCTCTGTTTCAATTTCTATAAAATGAGAGTAATAATAGTCCCTACCTCCTAGAGTTGTTGTGTGGCTTAAATAAGATGAAGAAATACTTGGCAAGCTCTTAGAATAGTGCCTGCGGCGATCCATGTGAATTGTTGTTGCTGTCCCCATCAGTCACTTGGCTCCGTGGTGTGCATCTGTGGGAGTAATGAGTATGTCGGTAACTCTGGCCCTGCTGCTGCTTCCTCTTGGCTTGGCTTTATCTCATCCTGCAGAGCTGAGCCAAGGATATGTTTACAAGTAATGACCTGAGAAGACAAAGTCCTACTGCACTGGTCCCTGTGACCTTCCCAGGGGAACCCCTTCTCATACTTTGCCTCCCTGCAGTGACGGTGCCTGGCGTGCAGCCTGCAGTAGCTGGAGACCTAGTGTGGGGGGCTGGGGTGGGGGGGGAATTGTAGAAGCAATGAATGGTCCTCTATTAATGACAGGGTAGTGAGAATGTTGGCACCATCCCCCTTTCTTAACAGAGGAGGAAGCAGAGCCCAGGGCAGTGTATGCGTGCATGCGTGTGTGTGTAAGAGAGAGAATCAAAGTCACGTAGTTAGTAAGTTGCAAAGGGAACCCCCCCCCACCTCACCTGCTAGGACTTTCTGTAGCATTGGATCTGGGTACACTGGTGACACCCTGCTACAATTGTGTTACTGAGTGGGATCTGGCTGAGTCTGGTTGGGAAGCAGAGGGAAGTAGCAGAAAGCTATGGGGCCTTGGAGGCAGGAACAGAATCACAGCCCAGGGAACCAGGACAGCAGTCTGGAGCAAGCCCAGGGTGGGGGTGCTGCTCAAGCGAGGGCAGATCCTGTGCTGGGTGACTGAAAAGACTGTGATTCATAGGAGGGACAGGCATAATTTGGGGACAAAGTGCAGAGAGACTATCAGTACTGATCACACAGAGGGGTCTTTCCAGGTGAATTTCCCATCCAACAGGGTAAAGGAGCAAGAATTAGGACTCAGCCCCCTGGTGCTCAGTACATGGCTAGGAGATGCAAAGGTACATAAGAAAGGAAAGAAATGAACTCAACTTATTTTTCTTTTTAATTCTCCCACTACCCACCAAATATCCATTTTGTAGACCATGAAACCAAAGCTCATCCAGAAAGGGTGTTTGTTACTGTTATCATTCAAGTTTGCACAGCTATTGAGGGGCATATGTAGTTAGAAGGACCTGAAGCATCTGTCTTAGGACAGTTGTCACCTACACATTCATACGTGCAAGTGTGCATGCCTGTGCATGTGTTGGGAAGGGAGAATGAGAGAAAGAATAAGATAAAGTCACCGATTCCTGTCACTCGGGCCAGGACATGAATAGTGGAAGAAGGGAAGTGCAGAGTCCCCTGTGTGCTCTGAAGGCAAGTTTCAGTCCGCGTGCGCTGGTCAGTACAGAGGGGTAGATGGTGCCTGCCAGGGAAACATGCCCACTTCAGGAGGAAGGGAGGTCACACTTAGAAAACACTGAAGAGATCTGCTCAGGCATCTCTCTCCTCCCTTTAGCCCTTTCTCCAGACTATTGGCAACCATGACAGGAACCAGGACCTGGGCAGAGCTATTCTCAATGCTCCCCAGAGCACCTAGCACACAGTGGGGCGTCTAGACATTGCTCAAACTGCACTAACTACAGAGCACCAGAGCCAAAGCTGCAGTAAGAGAGGCTTGACCAGCAAAGGCATTTCACTGAATGCATTTCAATTCGATGTTTATTTAGTGAACATCTGTCAGATATCTAGCACCATGTTGGACTCCAGAAAGGAGGGGGAATATTAGATAATGGATATAGAGAAAAAAAAGTAAGTGAGGTGTGGAAGGTTTTGGATGAAAAGAAGAGAAGGGGGTGGTACTCAAGTTCATTGACCTGTATGTCATATTAGGTATGAGGAATTTCATATAGGATATTTCATGTAATCCTATAATACCCGTATTATATTAAGTGTGTACTACTATTGTTCTCATTTTACAGTCTGAGACTCATCGAGATTAAATCACTTGCCCGAGGCAAGAGGCTAATGGATTTGAGCTTTGATACAAGACTGCTTGATTGCAAAGTCCACAGATCTCTCCCCTGTACCACACTTCCTTCCAAAATATACTACAAACTGTGATCCTGTAACCAGAGCATTCTACACAGTCTGATTCTCAATTTCATTTTATAATGGAATTACGAAATTATGGTTTTGCCACCTCAAAACCATAGAAACCTCAACAATCATCACTGAATGTATTCACTAGTGAACACTAAGACTCAAACAGTAAAAGGAATTAGACTACATCATTAGAAACAGAGACTGGAAAAATAAGTGCACGGTGCCCTGTCTCGTGCTTTGGTTGTGAACAGCTATCCTCAGAAATGTGTCTTCACTCGAAATCCTAGATGTTTGGTGTTTTTATTTTTTCTGCTTTAGTGATGCAAGTTCCAAGGCCATAGCTGCCTTTAATTCACATCACATCTGTTTATCCGCTTTTCCAGTTCTTCTGGGTCTGGCTCGGTTTACTCAGTTCCAGATGCCTGAGGCTACTTAAACCAATGAGGTCACAGGAGTAACCTCAAACCAGATTATTGGGTCTGTAGGGCATAACTTCCTTACACTGATGACTCATGCATTTGGTGAAAAGTTAGGGGGTTGGGGATTCTATGTCCCTGTGATTACTTACTGTGTCTCCTTGCATCGTGGAGATTGATCCGTACCATTGAGTTGGGTTTCATGAACTACGGAAAGTTGAGCACTCAACATTCCTTCCTTCCTTCCTTCACTCATTTATTTGACAATTATTTTGCTGAATGCATAGTATGCTCTTGGTATTGCAGTGATGAACAAGGTAAATTCCTGCCATCAAGGCTTCCTTCACTCATTTATTTGACAATTATTTTCCTGAATGCATAGTATGCTCTTGGTATTGCAGTGATGAACAAGGTAAATTCCTGCCATCAAGGGGCTCAGGGTCTGTGGACCCCCAAACATCCTATTCAGCACTCCACGTGCTGCCTCCAGAGTTTGTATGCACACAGAATCTAGATTTCCCAAAAGATGGAAATTTCAGTTTTCAGAACCTTGATGCTGTCTTTGCCATTTAAGGGGGGGTTACCTTGGGGCTCAGTTTTTTCCTTTTGAGACAGGAAGACCTCCGTGTACCACCCTCTCACCCCCTGATAGGCAGAAACAGCCAGGGAAGTGGGATGCGGGTGTGTGAGTTGGAAGAGGGGGATTTCCCTTCTTGGGCTGAAACGGGACTTCGGTTGTAGTCTCTTTTGACTTCAGAATGGGCAGGAGGCCAATTTTTCCCTGTCTGGAATATCAGCGACAATGGATTTCCTGTCTCAGCTTTGAAGGTAATTTTGAGACAATTTGGCTCACGAACTGTCCTGATTATTCAATGCTGTGATTTCAAGAGTTGGAAAGGAATTATCCCTTCTCCTTCCTCTGTCCTTTCCCTGCCAGAACCTACTACAGCCTCAGACAGTTCTAGAGAAAAAGAGACTTACTGTAGTGACCACTCATCCATTACTAAGAGAAACAATGAAACATTAAGAGAAATGGAGCCCCTGACACCCACCATGAAAGTGGAGTCAGAGACTAACTGCTTCTCA
>NW_007727193.1:107510-109935 GCF_000696425.1 Galeopterus variegatus
AGAGACTTACTGTAGTGACCACTCATCCATTACTAAGAGAAACAATGAAACATTAAGAGAAATGGAGCCCCTGACACCCACCATGAAAGTGGAGACAGAGACTAACTGCTTCTCAGTAATGACCATTCTTCTCCCCCAGTTTCCGACTCAGCTCGTAACTGCACCATGCAAGAGCAGAGGGAAGGGGACTCTCTCTGTGAGCTTTAAGTAGAGTGTGTACTTACGTGTGTGTGTGTGTGTGTGTGTGTGTACATATGTGTGCTGCAGGTGGAAAGAACTACAATGCTATTGTGCTATTAGAGTCCTGCAGTGAGCAGAGAAACGAGTCATGTGGAGACCGGTTCTTTGTGTTGGCAGATACCTGCTTTCAAGTTATCTGCAGTTGAGATAAACTTCCAGACCCACACACATTTTCCCACACCCTAAAGTGGATATGTTGCTATTTGCTTTCACTTAATGCCAACCCCCACACTGCCGCAAGGCTTGGTCTCTGGCTCTGAATCAGACCAACAAGATGGTAGATATGAAAGTAAAGATGACTTATCTTTGGCTTTTGCTGTTTTGATAGGTAAAATCCTTGGTGTGCATCTAGGTGTTGTGATTTCTGTTTCAATCAGCTTATCAAAGTGCTCTGCAATTGGGCAGAAATTAACTTTTCCATCTTCAAGAAAGCAGAGTGTTACCACAATGGTGTATGTAGGGCATGCTGAGTCTTCAATTCCCCATGGCACAAGAAGGACAGGAAAGGGGGTGGTGTGAGCAGGAGGCACAATGGGAAAAGTGCATGGTTACTTGCTGTCTTGTCCATGAGTATTTGCGCCACATAAATACACTTCTAGCCTGTGTCCCGGCACAAGAAGGACAGGAAAGGGGGTGGTGTGAGCAGGAGGCACAATGGGAAAAGTGCATGGATACTTGCTGTCTTGTCCATGAGTATTTGCGCCACATAAATACACTTCTAGCCTGTGTCCCGGACTTTATCCCTTTTAAAAAACTCTAGTTTTTAAGAATTACTTGAAGGCTTTCTAAGAAATGCAGATTGCTGGGCTCCACCTACCAAGAGTCACTTGATCTATGTATTAGTCAGGGAAGGCAAACTTTGCATTAAACCTCCTCATAGTTTCAATGGCTGAACAAGATAAAGGCTTGGTTTTCATGCCACAATCCCGTATGGGTCAGTGGGGGCAGAGTTTTCTTTATTTCACTCTTGGTTATTCTGGGACCCAAGCTCCCCCATCTAGTAGCTCTACCATTCCCTATGGCCTTGGTATTCTTTCCTGGGTTCTCTGTGTCCACCCCACAAAGGAAGGCAGGAAGTGTGGATGTGGAGACACACCTGCTCTTAACTGCTGCAGCCAAAGTGACCACGCTAGTTCCACTCACATCCCATCAGCAAGAACTGGCCTAATGGCCCCATGCAGGGGCCTGGGAGACATACTATGTGCCCAGGAGGAAAAGGCAACCTGGCTAAAAATTAAACAGTCTCAGCCATGATCTAGGATGGGGACACAAATATGCATTTATTTATTTATTTATACATTTTATTTTGTATATTTAAGGTTTACAACATAATGCTACAAATGTGCATTTATTACAAGCCTTCTTGGTAACTCTAACAAGGATGGCTTGGGGTCCGTCATCGTGAGAAACTCCCATCCACAGGAACCTGTGTGGATAGGAGCAAGTGGGAGCAGATCCACTTTCAGATCATGGAAAATGACTTGAAGTGGCAAAAATAGAAACATAGGAGGCAAACACCCACTAGTGTGTTAGTGTTTTCAGGACAGTGGTTTTCATGTACAGCCACAGCTTCCCCAGCTCAAGCCCATAATTCCACACCACAAGGAATGAAAGACCAGCAATAAAGAAGGCTCGTTCCATCTCTCTGGGACTCAGGTTCTTCCTCAGTAAAATAGGAATGTGAACACATTACATCAAATAAGCTAGCTAAAGTGCTGTCACACTGCCTGCCATACAGTAGGTGCACAATAAATGTTTAAAAGTATTTAGCAGAGGATTGGACTTCTAAGGTGCCGAGATAACGGTGGGATCCATAGTCAGGGATAGAGTCGACCCTTGCTGCTCAAAGTCTGGTCCACAGAACAACAGCATTCCCATCACCTGGAGCTTATGAGAAACACAGAACCTCAGGTCCCACCGCAGATCTACTGATTCAGAGTCCGCCATTTAACAAGGTCTGTGCACTAAGGTTTGAGATCCCCTAGGGTAGAGGCCATTTACAACCTCTTTAGCCAAAGTCCCTTCATTTGAAGGAGACCCGGCAGGGGCAGAAGGTGAGGGGTGGGCTGTGCAGCTGGCCTGGAAGTGAACAGAAGAGGAGAACGGTGTGGGGAAGGCGTCGCTTCCATCACTCAACAGGACGCTTTTGCCGTCGTTGTCTTCCTAATTAAAAGCCCCCTTCCTA
>NW_007727193.1:110622-111602 GCF_000696425.1 Galeopterus variegatus
GAATTTTTTAGGCTGTGGGACCATCAAGGACAGAGAGGGGCCCCTAGAAGTTGGATGTAGACAGAGTGATGGGGCTTTTAGAGCCTAATTGGTGATTTCAGGAAATCAAGAGTAGATTGTGGCTCTAAATAGTTATTATGGGGGATGCAGGTTATTATGGCGATGGGGGAACTGAAAACAGATCGGACAAGATGTTGAAATAACGGAACAAAACTCCACAGTATATATTCTCTCTCTCTCTCTCTTTTTCTTTTACCATTTTAATAGAGAATTTTAATTTGTGTAATAATGTTACAATAAATCAATTGTTTTATATGTCTTACACATAAGGCATCCTGGACACCAGGGAAGTATACAGTGGAGTAATTGCTCCAGTATATGTAGAGAGCCACATACATATACCTACCCATAGATGTACATATACACACACATATACTTACACATATACATATATACAGTTTTTTAAATGTATTTAGCAAGAATCAAAGTGTTGCGTGCTTATTCTATGTAATGTTGTGAACCCAAGCATATGTAAGAAAATGAACAAAAAATCACTTAGTAAACATTACCTCTTTCATTCCCATATTCTGGAGGTATTTCCTAAGTCCTGAAAGTGGCTTCACGTGATATTGTATTACTCACAAACTCCATGAATATGATAGTTTGAGGGATCCCTAATAAGGCATAGAAGACACAGAATATCTGACCAGTACGAGTTCTGTGGGAAATTGACCTGTAACCTGATGGATAATAAGAGACAAATTTAATACCTGCTCAATATGACTACTTTTTGGAAGATGCACTTTTGATGTTTTGTTGCACTGATATTTTGTTATGAGAGCCCCAGAGGCACACACCACATTTTAAAAGAAACCATATGATCCAGCCATTTTACACCCGGGAATTCCTCCTAAGGAAATGACCAGTAAACAAGATATATGCAAGAAGAATATCACTGAAGAGTTATTTATGAGTGAAAG
>NW_007727193.1:112510-113904 GCF_000696425.1 Galeopterus variegatus
ATATCACTGAAGAGTTATTTATGAGTGAAAGGTTGAAACTAACATAAATGTTTAACATTACAAGGAATTTACTGAGTAAAATGTCATAAAATACTTTGCAGTCTTTAAGAATTACATATAAGTATATTCAATGATATGGAAAATTAGTCATCATACAAGGATACTTGGAAAAGTTCATGGAAAAATGGAATTAAAAGATAATAAAAATCTTTACTTGAACTTTCTGAAGGCCTCTTGCATATTGCTGGATTAAGAAAAGGCTATTTTTTTGGATTTTACTATAGCCATTCATAATGCCTATTTATGGGAAAAAGGAAATAAAAAATGAAGAAGTTTGCTATTTAGCATATAGTTAAGCTTGAATAACCTTTTCTGTTACTGTTGGATGATCCAGTTCCTATTACTGTATCTAATTTTAATTTACATGTAGGTATTTGCTACCTTATATATATCACAAAATTGAATGAAATTAATTTCGGTAAGTGATAGATTTGGGGTTACTTTTGTGAAAATATCACACCCACACACAGTTATGATTTGTCATAATGAATTTATTAATAATAGTGATTTGATCATCACATGTTGTGCACAGGTGATGGCAGTCAATGCTGTACCCCCAAATATCTATAATCAATTATGCCTCAATAAAAAAGTAAAATAAGTAAATAAGTAAATAAATAATAAAATAAATAAAATTACAACTCAGCAAGAGCAAAAAAAAAAGTTACTACAGGTTTCTGCCAAACTTTAGACAATTCTAAGATATTTTATGATTAACTAAGAGCCATTAGGATTTACAAAAAAAAGTAAGCACAGCTTAAGGGAGTGGTTGTGGAAGAGCCTTAGGAGGTTCCTGGGAAACACCACTGTAGACTGCCAGAGACCGCTGGCACTGTCATGGAACTTTCCTTCTCCTGGGTATATAGGAGGTTAATAAGTGATGACTGTTATTGTCAAGTCTGGCTTGCACAGATCATTTTCCCGTGCCTAAAATAGGCTGCATATCCTCAGTTATGAAGGAGAATGTGATGTCTGAACATTCCCAGCAAAATGATCCTGTTTATTTTGAAACCATTCTAACTTGCTTGAAACATTTCAATAGAAGAAATCTTGAATTTCAAGGGCCGGCATGAAGTAAGAGTTTTGGGATTGGATGTCACCCATGGTTTCTGCCCTGAGGAAACTGACAACAGAGATCTGAATCCTCTCTTCCTTGGTGCATAGCCTGGTGGTGCTCACAGTATATATTCTTTGAATGGTGTGTGAAGAACCCACAGTCATGGGCCTGGAAGACAGCAATAAATCAGCAACTGCAATAGTAATAGATTTATAATCTTCTCTCTCTCTTTCTCATTATCTAAATCCTGGTAACAAAACCAAAAACAAACAAACAA
>NW_007727193.1:115015-118094 GCF_000696425.1 Galeopterus variegatus
CTTTATCCTTTAGGTAACAAGGAACCATCAACGCATGCAAAAGTAAAGAGGCTAGAGTTCTGTTTAAGTAAGGTCACTCATGCAGGACGACGGAATGTGAATTTGACATAATTTGGCAGGAATGATAAGTGCAAAAATGACGAAAAAAATGGGTTAGATAGTGATTGCTATGCCCATCTCCAGCCTCCTCACCCTGCTGGATAGTGAGATAACCACGGCTGCTGAAACTTTAACGTGTATTCCAATCCCTGAGGAATTTATTAAAATACAGCATCTGATTAAATAGGCGTGGGATGGGGCCTGAGATCCTGCATTTCTAACAAGCTCCCAGGTGGTGCCAATGACGCTTCTCTGTGTACCACACCATGTGTAGCAAGAAGTCATAATGGCCATGTGCCTGGCACTCCATGCCAGCACCTTTGCTGAGCTCTTTGTGCTTACCTATATTCAGTTCTCTTAACAACCAAGAGACATTTAGGATTGTTATCCCTATATTACTGATAAAGAAACTGGATTTCAGAGAAGCTAGGTAATTTGTCCAAAATTACATAGACATTTTAACCTCATCTTTCTGAATCTTTCAGGCCATGCAGAGCAAACAGAATGCAGTTAGAGATCCCATGAACTTTTCATTAAATCTCAAATCTCTTCTGCAGAAGCCCTGTTGCTGCATATTAACCACGAGAAAGACTCAGTCATTACTCATGTCCAGAAAGGAAGGAAGAAGCTGTTTTCTCTTTTTATCTCGTGATGATGAGGGATGACTTAAAGGAACAGGCCTGCATGATAGTGGGTGAAGACAGGGAAAGCTACCAGATCAGTGAAGACAGTCTCTTCAAATGCCAACATCTGATGCAGTGTCTTGGGGGGACAGGGATGGGGAGAAAGCAGTGACTACAGGTCATGGCGGGTGGAGGAACTATCGTTTCTGGGTAAATTCTCATAGTTTGAGACAGGCATGGCAGGCAGCCCAGGAATGTCTCATTTTCACTAGTGGGGATTTCGGGCTGCAGGAAGCACTCCAGAGGTGTTGCATAACCTGCCATTGCAACATTCACACCACGGGTTTCCCGCTTCCTCTCGCCAGATCTGGAAAGCAAGTCAATGGCCACAGAAACAGACAATATTCAGGCTCCAGGCTGAAAAATCCCATGAGATCAATGAAAGGCAGTGGCTGAGGGCTCTGACCATCTCCCCCTCACCTCCAGGAGAGGCTGGCTGTCATTATCTGTGCTGGCCTACGTGGTTGGAGTTGAGAGTTGACCTTCCCAGCCCAGTAGCTGGGGTGTCAGGGCAGGTGTTGTTTGTGAACCTCTAGCCTCAGAATCACCTTACATCTCTTAAAGGTGTATAAGCCTCCCCCTGTACCTGCTAAATCAGAATCTGGGGTGGGGGGAAGGGACAGGTAAGGATGGATCTTCATTTTTAACAAATTTTCCAGGTAATTTCTATGTACTTTGAAGTTGGTAACTACTCATAGTTTCTGTTACCAACATGAGAAACCTGGACAGGGTAGGGAAAAGAAAATGAGCTCTGGAATCAAACAAGCTTCCCAGACTTGTGTCCTATCCTTATAGCTCATTAGCTGTGTGATTTTATGAAAATACCTTGACCTCACTGACTCCCATCTGTAAAATGGGTTTATGATGCCCCACACAGAGGGTTGTTGTGTGGGTCATAGTAAGACTGAGTCTGCAAGTGCCTGCTACATAGAAGGTGCCCGATAAATACTTGCAGGCTTAAATTCAGCATCTCTCAGGCCCCAGTCTTGTTTCTTGTTGAAATAGGCTCAGGTGCTCTTCCACCTAGGGCATCTGCAGTTGGTAGGCAGAAGGGTATGGGGAGGTGGAAAAAATTTGGATGCTGTAATAAGATTTGCTCCCATTATATTTGCCAATTTATAGTCTTTAACGTGGATGTGAGAATCAGAGCCACAGCCTCCTGGGGCATTACGCTGACTCTAACAAGATGCATTTTAACAGGGATGGGAAAAATACTGACCTTGTATTCCACAAATATAGGTGCAAACATGAATCCCAGGATGGCATAACTAAGAAAAGTGAAGGTGACCTTGAGCATTACAAGAAGTATGAGCTTTGGCTCATGAGAGTAAGAGACTCAATTTTCTCTCTCTGTTGGTCAGAACAGCCTGAAGATTTTCATGCACAATGGGTTACAGCAAGAAAAGATCTTATCTTTAGAGGAGAGAAAATAAGATGGTAAAAGAAGTCAAGACTCTAGAGTTGAGGGATATTTTTTAGGGAGTGGAATGGTTTAGCTTATATGAAATGAGTCAATACAATTGCTGTATTAATGATCTGAAAGTATGAATTGGGGAAGTGGGCAGAAGGACAGAATTAGAAACAGTGGATGGAAACTGCCGAGATATAGACTTTAGTTCCTATGTGGAAAAACTTCAGTAACAGCTACCATTACCAAGCTCCTCTACCAAGTATGTTGGATCGCTTTACGTCATCAATTCTCCAACAGCCTTGCTAAGCAGGCTTTTTTTCCCCTCCATTTTTCAGATGAGGAAACAGGTTCAGAGAAGGAATGTGACTTGGCAAAGTCACAAAGAGCAGAAGGGGTGGATCTGGGAGCTAAACCTCTGGACTTTGAAGATGCTGCTTGCTCCACTGTGTTGGTCTATGTATAGCAGAGGAGTCTGAAAAAGGAATGAGTTGTAATGAAAAGTAATGAGTTGCCTGTCATTGAAGGTGACAATCTGCCAATGATTCCATAAAACGGATTCAAGAAAAGCAGTTTAATTGATGCTGGAGTTAAGATCTTAGTCTCTGGAATCATATGACACCTGATTAACAAATTTACTGATTTCCTGCTGCTGTTGCTATTTTCTTTTTCATAGTCCTAGCATAGTCTAAGTGTTTGGCATAGGGCCGGGTACCTGTAATGAATGCCCAACAAATGACAGCTCTTAAAAAGGGCTGGAGTCACCAGTGTTGGCCTCAGAGGTCCTCCCAGTCCTGAGAATGTACAGGCAGTTGTTCTCAGCTTATCACATATGGGTGAAACCTTCCTTCTTCCATCCTTTAGATTCCCTGGAATCAGCTTTGACTTT
>NW_007727193.1:118763-121274 GCF_000696425.1 Galeopterus variegatus
TTTAAGTCTCTACCCTCAGATATGTGCCAACCTCCAAGAGCTCACCCTTCAATCCCAAACTTGGTGTGGAAGAATTCCGTGTTGGGTTAAAGCCAAAATTACCAATGACCATAAAAAGAGGAACACCAATAAAAGTTGCAGAGATTTTGTTTCTTGGAGTAGAAAGAGCATGACTTGGGATTTGAATCTAGGGCATCTTGCTGCTTAATGGAGATCTTGAGTAAGTCAGTTAACATCTTCCAGCCTCGGTTTGAAGATCAGAAGTGGGATTATCACAATCCCATGAAGCTATGCAGAATCTGGAAGGCCATGAACATACTAGGAATGTGTACATGCTTAGGCACGTGAGTATGCTCAGGAAAGACTTGAAAAGATTCTAAGTTCTCATGTCTGCTAACCTTGAGGCACTGAGCAGCAGGAAGTGAAGGCTGAGGTGGAGCTGTAAACAGCCCAGCTGATGTTGAAGGTGAGCCCCAACATACACGCAGAGCCCCTTGGCAAAGACGGGAGACTACTGGGTCCAGATATCTGAGGAAATCTGTCCAATCACTAGACGATCACTAAGCTAACTGGGAAGAGACTTCAGTTGGCACACATAGCTAAAAAATGCAGACTTTACAGAATTGCTTCAGAAAGGTCATTAAATAAACAAACAAAAACCAACAAAATTTGGGCGAAGAATCTGGCCTTCAGAGTTTCCACATTACACCATATAAAATGCTAGTTTCCAACCAAAATTACCAGTCATAAAAAGAAACAAGAAACTGGGGCATATACACAGTAAAATAAAAAGAAAAAGAGAAAGAAATACAACAAAAGAAGTCAATGTAAACTATCCCTGAGGAAGTCCAGATGTTGGATTTACAACATCTCAATTTTAAAATCTAAACTTCTATCTTAGAAACTGGAAATAGAAGAGCAGACTAAACCCAAAGCTAGCAACAAAGAAGGAAATATTACAGATTAGAGCAAAAATAAATAAAATAGAGAATACAAAACCAATAAAGAAAATAAAAGTTGGTTCTTTTAAAAGATTTACAAGGTTGACAAACATCAACTAGAATAATCCCCTTCCCCCCCACACACACAAAAAACACACAAACCCTCAAATTACAAAATCAGGAATAAAATAAATGACCTTACTACTGACCTTACAGAAATAAAAAAGGATTATAAAGGAATACTATGAATGACATTATGAACAACTCACAGCTAACATCATACACAATGGTGGGAGAGCAAAATCTTTACTTATAAAATCAGAAACAAGATAAGGATGTCTGTTCTCAGCACTTCTATTCAACATTATTCTGGAGTTTCTATCCAGGGTAATTAGACAAAGAAAATAAATACAAGGCATCCGGATTGGAAAGGAAGAAGTAAAACTATATTTGCAAGATGACACAATCTTGTATATAAAAAAATCATAAGTAATCTGTAAAAAAAACCCCTCTATTAGAGCTAATAAACAGACTCAGCAAGGTTTTAGGATTTACAAGCTCAATATATGAGGGTCCTTCAAAAAGTTCATGGAAAGACTCATATCATCTTTTAATCCTATTCTCCCACAAAAATTTTGAAGTATCTGCATATAAAAATCATTTGTATTTCTATACCCCAGCAATTTAAAAGGGAATTTTTAAAAATTCCATCTATAATGCCACCGAAAAGGATAAAATATGTAGGAATAAATTTTAAAAAGGTAGTGCAAGACATATACACTGAAAACTACAAACATCATGGAAAGAAATTAAAAAGGACTTAAGCATATGGAAAAAAAATCTCATACACATGGAATGGAAAACTTAATATTGCTAAGATGGCAATACCCCCCAAATTGTTCAGCAGATGAAACACAATTCCTATCAAAATATCACTGCCATTTTTGTAGAAATTGACAGGTTGATCCAAAATCTATATTAAAATTTTAGGGATCAGAGTACTCAATTGGGTCCTGAGAAAGAAGGAACTAAGTTGGGAGATTCACAATTTATAATACTTTTTACAAAGCTACAGTAATCAAAACTGTATGTGCTGATATAAGGACAGACCCATGAGACTACTTCAAAAAATTTGTGGAAAACTGGAATTAAAAGACAATGTGAATCTTTCTATGAAGTGTAGTTCAGAAAAAAACACAAAACACATATATTTATGGTCAATTGATTTTGAAAAAGGGTGCCAAGATAATTCAATGGAGAAAGAATAGTCATTCACTAAATGATACTGGGAAACTGGATAGTCACATACACAAGAATGAAGTTGGACTCCCACCTCACACCATACACAGAAATTAACTGAAAGTGAATTACAGACCTAACTTCAAGAGATAAAATTAAATTCTTAGAAAAATACATAGGCATAAAAATCTTCATGACCTTGAATTAGGCTATGATTTTTTAGGTACGACACCAAAAGCACAAACAACAAACGGAAAAACAGAAAAATTGGACTTCATCAAAATGAAAAACTTTTGTGCTTCACAGGACACTATTAAGAAAGTTAAGGGCC
>NW_007727193.1:121842-123283 GCF_000696425.1 Galeopterus variegatus
GCGGCGCTGGGAGTGCAGCGACGCTCCCGCTGCGGGTTCGGATCCTATATAGGGATGACCGATGCGCTCACTGGCTGAGCGCGGTGTGGGCGACACCACACCGAGGGTTGCAATACCCTTACCAGTCACGAAAAAAAGACAAAAAAAAAAAAAAAGTGAAAAGACAATCTGCAGAATGGGAGAATATAGTTGTGAATTATATATCTGTTATGGGTCTAGTATAGAGAATATATAGAGAACTCTTACAAGGCAACAATAAAAAGACTGATAACCCAATTTTTAAGATGGGCAAAAGATTTGCATACACATGTCCTCAAGGAAGATACACAAATGACCAGCAAGCACATGAGAAGATGCTCACCATCATTAGTCATTAGAGAACTGCAAATCAAAGCCACAATGACATAGCACCTCATACCCACAAGAACGGCTACAATAAAAATCATGGACAATTGTAGGTGTTGGTGAGAATATGCAGACATTGAACCTTCATACGTTGCTAGTGAGACTATAAAATGGTGTAGCTACTATAGAAAATGTTTTGGTAGCTTCTCAAAAAGTCAGACATAGAGTTCCTATATTACACTGCAATTCTACCCTAGGTATCTACCCAAGACAATTTAAAACATATGTTCGTACAAAAAAATGTGCACAAATGTTCATAGCATTATTTACAATAGCTCAAAGCAGAAACAACCCAAATGTCTATTGACTGATGAATGGATAAACAAAATGTGGTAAAGTCATACAAAGGAATATCATTCAGCCATAAAAAGGAATAAAGTACTGATATCTGCTACAACATAGACAATTTTTAAAGACATGATAGTGAAAAATGCCCATCTTGAAATGCCACATATTGTATGTGAAACATGTGGAAGAGGCAAAGCAGGAGAGACATAAAGTAGATTACTGGTTGCCAGGGGCTGGGAAGAGGGAAAGTGACTACTAATGGGTATGGGATTTCTTTTTGGGGTGGTGAATATGCTCTGGAATTAAATAGTGGTTACGGATGCATGACTTTGTAAACATACTAAAATCACTGAATTGTACACTTTGAAAGGATGACTATTATGGCATGAATTATATCTCAATTTTTAAAAACTATAATGTAATAGATATAGACTCCTGAAATTACTTGGCACATAAATGACATACAGTGACTGTTTTCTTTCTTTTCTTCCTTCTTCACCAGGCTTCTTAAAAGTTCAGTCTGGACTACTTGCTTCTGAGAGTCCCTGCTGGGGACATCAGCTTATTGGACAGGGAAGTCAATTTTATAACTTCAGGTCCCTGAAGGTCTGGTGTGTGTTTGGCCTCAGACTCACTTTTATGATTTAGAGGCAAATCTCAGATCCTGTAGGTGTTCCCCACCCCTCAACCGGCAGGTCTGAGGACTCTGCACCTAGAGAAGGGGTGACATGCCCAGGCCAGACCCAGA
>NW_007727193.1:124460-130864 GCF_000696425.1 Galeopterus variegatus
GCAAGAGCCAAATGATGCTGGAAGACCAGTGAGGTCCATGCCTTTGCAAATGTGTGTGTGGTGACCCAAAGGAAAAGATAATGCTACTGAAAATCAGCTGCAATCGTTCTGCAGTCACTAAATGGGGAAGGAAGCCTGCTATTTATTCCCTTTAGGCAAACACTTTCAGGGCCCCAGCTACTCAGCAGTTTCAGATCTCCAGACCTCACAGGGAAGGGAAGGGCTAGAAAAAAAGAGCTCATTTCTTGATTTAAGAAAGTGGAAAGGGGACTTCCTTGCTCAGAGATCACTTTTACTAGAGAGGCATTTTCAGTTTCCATGGCTGGCGTAAGGGCAGGGGAGGGACCCAAGAGAAGGAAGAAAGAAAAAGTGGAGAAAGCGGTCAGTTCCAAGGGTGAGCCCCATGACGTGGGGGCAGACAGGGGTCTATGCTGAGAGCTGACTCGGGAATGGAGCCTGATCCTTAACGCTCTGTGCCTTCTCTCCTGCGTGGTGATTCCTGAAACCTTCACAACTCGAGTAACATCACCAGCCTCGAGTAAGCTGTACAGAAGGAAATGGCCCTGGTGGGAGGTTGGGTGGATGCTGGGTTCACTATGGATGGCAGAAGCGGTCAGAGGTGAGAGGAAAACTCAGAGAAGTATTTCAGACTGAGAAGTGGGAAAAGCCACCAGGAGAATGTAACACCGTGGGGACCCCAGGGCATCCGGGGAGGAGGCTGAACCACCATCGTCCATTAAGATGTGGCCGCGAGTCATGGCAGATGATGCAGGAAGGTCAACCCAGAAGGCAGGAGGACGTGAACACTGGAGCACCGAGGGATGTCCCCGAAACTTCAGAGGCCACATGGGTGGAATGAAGTCGAATGAGGGGCATGAGGGGCATGCGGAAGAGGGGGAAGGGAACGGACAGCGATACTCAGGAGCCTGGGTGGGGGTTTAATGAAATCGTTGGAGGGAACGTCATGCCACCCAGCACAACTTCAGCAGGCGCTGGATGAAGCTGAGCAGAGGAGCTAAGGCTGCAGAGAGGGGAGATGACATGCAGAGGTGGGGGCTCAGAGCCAAAGACGGGCCAAGTATGAGGGAGGCGGACTAGGGGAGGGATAAAGAAGCAGGCTTAGCATCAGGGATCAGAAGAGGAGGCTCAATGTAGGGGTGGGGACAATGCGTCACAAAATGGACAGCACTCAGTGTCAGGGGTGGGGAGAGCCTTCAGGCCTGAGGATGGACTTGTGCTCAGGACCAGGAAGATGCAGGCCAGCAAAGGGGACGACTCAGTGTCAAGAGAAGGGACATAAGTGCTAGAGAGGGCAGCAGGTCTCAAGGATGATTGAATCTCAGCGTGGGCAGTTGGGAGGTCAAACTTCTGGGGTACTCAAGGACATGGGTGGTGAGGCCAGGCCAGCGATGGCCTTCAATGGGGGCTCAGTCTCTCGAGGCCTGGCCCCATGCTCCTCCTGCCCTCCTCTGCCCACCCCTTGTTTCCGTCCTCCCCATCTGCTCACTAGTCAGGCTGCTCGTTAGGCCCTGGTCCCAGCATATGACAGTCTAATCCAGCATCCCCTTCCGTTCTCCAGTTGCTCAGTAACACCCTCCCCTATGGAGGAGCTTGTGAGAGAAGGCCTGGAGGTGTGAGGAAGTGGGCTGTGTTCTCCTAATGTCAGAATTCCAGATGCTGGCGTCCTCGCACAGGGCGGTAATGCAAGTCACCTGTTTCCTCTCAGCCACCGCTCCAGCTGGGTAACTGCGACAGACTCATGCTAGAAATGCAAACGACTTTGAGACTCTCATCCAGGGTTTTCTCTTTACAAATAGAGAAATAGAGGCCCTGAGATAATATGCTCAAGGTCACTATGGAAGTTGGTGGCAAGGCCAGTACCAGAACCCAGGCATGCTGGCTCCAGTTCACTGTCTTTTCTCACATGTCCTATGGAAACTGTGCATGACTTTCAAATCATGCAGGAGGATCGACAGGCTCTGGCTCTGCCATTCATTAGCTAGGCAACCTTGGAAAGTCAGGGAAGGCTGGTTAGCTCAGTTAGTTAGAGCATGGTGCTGATGACACCAAGGTCCAGGGTTCACACTTGGATGGGCCAACAGCAAAAAAATACACACACACACACACACACACACACACACACACACACACACACACACACAGTATGGGCCAACAGCAAAAAAATACACACACACACACACACACACACACAAACATAGACATAATGCCGACAGAGTGTTACCAGCCTTAATAGACTCAAGAGGAGGTTTCTCTTTCCAGGTCTTGTCCTTCACATGCCTAACAAAGGATCTAAACCTTCCAAAATAGTCTCCCAGTCACAATTAAACCCAGTGGGACTCTTGTGTGGTGCCACCAACATGCAAACAGATATGTGAACTAGTGTCAAGCTCTGCCTCTGCCTGAGACACCTGATAGCATTCTGTTGGGGACCCTGGTTCTGCCACGCCTGATGTACCTAATCCCATGATACGTGGTTGTCTCTGGGGTAGAGGGCTCATGTCTTTCCTCTTTGTGTGAAGGTTGTCCAGAGCAGTTGTTCAGTCAGTGTGGCTGTACCCCAATGCCTCACATAATTCTTAGTAAAATGGCTCTTTTAGTCTTATTTGGAGATCTTCAAGGGACTCATACGTCCTAAATCATTAGGAGCTGGGTCAAGAGATTTTTCTGAATGAAGACACCAGGTTCTGTGAAGTGTGCCGGATACGGTGGTGCTCACGAGACATTCCGTCTGCTCCTTTGCACTTCCCAGCTCCCCTTGCATCAGACAGAGTCATGTGACAAGCTCTGACCAATGACTGGAAATGATGTCATTTCCCGGTTGCAGCTCAGGAGACCTAATTCTTTCTTGCTCTGACTCAGGAACTGGTGACATTCCAGATGCTGAGTCCCTGAATGAATATGTGAAACAGAGTACTCCCTCTGCAATGGGCTTTGCATAAGTGAGAAATGAAGTTTTGGTTGCAGCTCAGGAGACCTAATTCTTTCTTGCTCTGACTCAGGAACTGGTGACATTCCAGATGCTGAGTCCCTGACTGAATATGTGAAACAGAGTACTCCCTCTGCAATGGGCTTTGCATAAGTGAGAAATGAAGTTTTATTTATAAAGCTGCTGAGATTTGGGGATTGCTAGTTACTGCAGCACAACCTAGCCTATCCTGACTAATGCACTGAAATAAAGTTTGCCTTCCTTAACCAAGGTGTCCTTTCCAGACTAATCTCATTGGGCCAGTTTTCTTCTTCCCTTCAAATGGGATCTCCTCAGCAGGTGGCTCAGTAGCACAGCTACCAGGCTTCATGGGCACATTCTCCATGAGTTAGTCACAGGTGCCCAAACCTGCCAGAGCCTCCCTTTGATGAGGGCCAGGCTCTCCAGCACTATGTTGTCACTGCTCCCCTCCATGCAGCCCCCACTTCCAAGGTCTCTTCTCTCAAGAACACATTCCACCCTGGAATCTCACCTTCCAGACCTCTGAAAGCTAAAGAGTACAAAAATGTGTATGTGGCAGTTTTCCCTAAATCCTAATGAACTGCAAACGCTGCTTTGCCACTGGCTTTCTTTCCAGGCTTCTCTCACGGGACCTGATGCCTTTCATCCCCTTCACCCCATCTCTTCCTGCAGTCATCTCAAGTGCATCACAGCATTGGCTAACTCCATGGGGTGCTTTCTCTGTGCCCCTGTTTTGCCATGGCTATTGCCGCACTAGACAGGACTCTGCTTGCTTCTGGGAAAATCCCTTTGGGGCTTGGCCTGGCCCGTGGGGTGGAATCACCCTGTGCCTGATGAGATGAGCCAGCTGAATCTGCAGTTCACATCTCCAACCACACCCAAAGAGCCAGAGGAGAAGTATCTGTTTCCTTTTAGGAGTGCTGCCAGCCCACCCGCCCCCAGGCCTTCTCCAGCACCTCAGGTATGGCAGCAAGGTGTTCAGCCCCTCCCTCCCATTCAGAAAGCAGGTGATGGAGGTGCTTAGCATTGGCAACACTGGTGCATTTCTCTGATGGCTCCTGTCTCCTGGGGGCCACCTCGATTCCCATCAACCTCTAAGAAGAATAAACATCACCAAGTATCTATTACTATAGCCTCAGAACTCACAAGCCTGGCACGGTCTTTAGCTCTTTACACTTCTAAAATTCTGGGAATGGATCTTCAACTATTTGTTTAGAGACACTGACTATCCTGAGCACAGGGCCATCTTTCAGTGAAGAGCCCTAAATGCTTTTATCAACCTTAGACTTAGCTAGCCTAGAATTTGCTAAGCTAGCCTAGAATTTCCTATACCCGTGACACAAAAGCAATATAGCATAGTTGTTAAGAAAGTGAGCTTTGGTGTCAGGCTGTGTGGGTCCAAACCCCATCTCTGTTGGTTTTAGTCCAGGTAACCTTGGAAAGCTTCCTTAACCTTACTGTGTCTGATTTTAGTCATCTATAAACCAGAGACGATCATTGCACAGACCTCCTAGGGCCCTTGGGAGGATTAGATGTCATAACATATGCTAAGTACTTAGTGCCTACTGCATAGGAATACTCCACGTGACGTGTCCCGGTTTCCTTCTTTCTGCCCCTGCAGGCTCTTCGGTTCCATTCCTTTCTGCACAGCCTAGCTCACATTAATTTCCCAGAAACTACTACCTCTTGCCCCTCCGTCTGGTCTAGCTGACCTCTCTATTCTCACTAAAGCTCCCCACTCATGCCAAGACTGTATCCTGACCTCTTCCTCCGTCTCTTAAAGCCTCGCTAACCCTCTAAGGCTCAGTGGAAGATCCTTCTCTTCCAGGAAGTCCTCCCTAAATAGGCAGAAATTCTTTTCCATTCATACAGTGAGTAGTCACCAACAGAAATGTCTCTCTGTGGTTTTGTTTTTCCTTGTTTTTGCATCTGATCATCTCCCCAGTGTGAGAACTCTTTGAGGGCAGGTGCTGTTTCCATAATTAATGTTTGGTATTCAGTAGGCACTCAAAGGCTGGCTGTCTAGACAGATGGGTTGTCATGGGTTATAGAAAACTCCTAGGATCTGGAAGCAACAGACAGGGATTACAGTGAACCCCAAATGCCCCTGGGACCCCTAGGAGCCTTTCTTTGCCGTACCTGGGAGTTTGGGTGGAGCTGGAAGAAATGCACCAGCACTCCCTCTGCAGCCAACAGCCTCCTCCACCTGTCTCACAAGGCTTGCCAGGATGATCACTTTGTAAATAGTTGTGCAGCTAAGGGTCAAGGTTCAAAGCCAGACCCTGAGTTGCAACAGTGGCTCCAGCTTTTACTAATGGTAAAAGTTCATTAACGTCTCAGCACCTCAGTTTCACCACCCACCTTTAAAATGGGGATAATAATAGCCCCTAAGTCATCTAGCTGTGAAGATTAAATGAGGTAACATGCACAGAGCAGGTACAATGATGCTCCCATGAGCACCAGTAAATATTCTCTGCCTTGATCATTTGGGCCTGCAGGTTTGGACAGTGTCATGTGCAAAGTAAGTCAAACCCCATCTCTACCACTTGTATCTCAGTGATTAGGAGCATATTCGCCCTCTCTGAGCCCCTGTTTGCTTATCTTTAAAATAAAGAGAATCATGTCCATGATACAGGATTGAGGTGGAAATGAAATATTGCTTATGAAGCATGGAGATTAAATAAAATATAATTAAAAATTTCTTATTAATCGTGGAGAACAGTACCTGCTTATGTAGGGATCATGGCTGTGTTCCGATTCTCTTCCATATAAGTCTCCCTTTTCTGCCTGACGGGGTGGCCAGGCTGAGTGAGATAGCAGCAATTGCAGGAAGGGGAGACGCGGAGGAGAAAATTCGATTCGACCTCTTTAACGTGAGGTTGGTGTGAGTCTGCTGCCATCTGCTGGCTTGAGCAGGTATGACGGTTCTCAGTGCTCCTTAATGCCACCTTATGGTGGAAGAGGTTTGTGCAGAAGAGCAGATTTCCACGTTCCTCCCCACAGCTCCTCGAACAATGAGTACCTTCACTCAAGCTCTTTACATGTGGAGCACTTACCATGTGCCAGGTATTGTATGAACTGCCGTGAAAAAATAAATGAGACAGAGGCCGTCGGGCATAGATAAGAGGTGCTCACCCTTTAATGGACCTAAAAATTATGTGGGAACGTCATTATTTTTAAAATCAAATTAATTAGCACACAGTTTGTTTACATACAATAAAATGCATGCATTTTAAATTAACAATTTTAGGAGTTCTGGCAAATGTATATACGTGTGGAACCACTGCCTCAATAAAAACATAGAACATTTGTATCATCACAGAAAGTTTCCTGGCTGCCCTTTGTAGTCACCTCCTATCCCAGGCCTTTCTGATCCGATTTCTTTTGCCATAATTCACTTTTTTTTTTTTTTTTTTTTTTTTTTTTTTTTTTTTTT